>NW_028176610.1:7500-10000 GCF_949987555.1 Borostomias antarcticus | reverse complement strand
GCCAGGGCGGACGGGTGGTGGTCCCCGTCGGGGGGCGCGGGGCCCGGGGTGGAGGGCGGAGGTAAGGACAGGAGCTGAGATGAGGACACTCCTAGTCCCTTGCCGCCTCGGCCGCTCCCTGGACCACAGGTCTCATTCGGGGCCGGGGAGGTGAGGGAGAACTGGCCGGACGCGGTGGCAGTGTTGGGCGTCGGTGGGCGTCCGCCGCTGCTGCTACTACTGCTGTTGATGCTGGTCACGCCGCTGTTCCCGTTGCTGTTGTTCGTGTTCACATGTTCGTTTTTCTTCTTAGAACTGGCGAATTTCACACTACCTGAATCAGTCAGTTTCAACTTTTCCAATAACTTAGTTCCAAGTCGGTCCATGGTTTACCTTGTATTTCTCTGATCTAAACGGTTAGGTTTCTTGAAATTAGAGAGCTACCACTATGTTATAAGTTAATAAAATAAATAGCCTACAGTGTGAGTGAAAATACAAAGAAATGTTCAAGTACAGCTACAGTACAGTTGAACAGTAGTTGAATTTAAATGGCAGCAACTAGTCTAAACAAGGCAGGCCTAACTCGCACAAACAGTAATCCCAAAGGAAGACAAACAGGCCTAAAAATATATACACAATAAATACAAAAACAGACGATAAATAATACGTTTAAGACATTTAGGCTGACTACATGACGGTCCAATCATGTCAGGGCAACCGTGTGTGGAGTCATCTCGTCTCTGTGGACACACCACACAGACACACACTGAGTGTTGTATCCATTGACTGATTTGTCTACTTCGACAGTCCCCTGCTGCAATGTCCAAAATAAATACGGATATAAATAGTAGAAATAAGTATATATTTATAGTATAAATTGTAGATTCGTGTGCTTTCGGGACTCGTCTACGTCGCGTTGCACCTGCATCTCTTCTCTGTGGGGGATCGGTCCATTGGACTTGTTGCCTAGTGGTCGGATTCAGTTGATGAGTTGTTTCTGCTATTTGAGATACAGTTTCCCACGCAAATGCCAATAATATCAACTGTCTCTTGTGGGTTTATTTCCCGTTATTCTGAAAAGGCATTTAGTCCATTGGGTCCGTTATGCTTTCCGCTGCGTGGGTTTTCGGGGCAATGTGGAAAAGCTTGTTGGTAGAATAGTTTTAGTCGTGGGGCTCCTGGGGTCCAGTGTAGACAGGGAAATAAGTGATCTCTCTCTCATTAGAAAACGCTTTCATCCGATCTGTTTAATTCTCCTCTGATCTCAAAAGAATCCGAGGAATGAAGGAGAAAAGCGTGATTATCAGAGGCGCACAAAGAGAAAACATGCAGCAGTTCGACGTTACCCAAAAAAAATGTGTATTCCTTTCCAATCCTCGTTTTCCAAAGAATGCTTTCCTCCAAAAACCACTTCTGTTCACGGAGAGCGGGAAGCGGGATGCCCAACATCTACACTTAACTCAGCAGAGCAAACTCTACTCTCTGAGACACGGGATAATACATCCATTCTGCGAGCGTATCACGCATTCAACAACTTTGTTCCTTTCTTCACCCAAATTACTGACCTCCCCCCTCGTCTCCTTTATCAGCAGCGCTGCTGTGACTCGTTCCTCTGGACCGGGACACCTTCCACCAGCACACGCGGATGGATCACCTCCCACTAGATTATTCGTCATTCATACGCAAACTTCTTAGTGGTTTTGGGGTAAACGCAGTGCCATCGGGGCAGAACCACATCATAACCTCCCGGCGAGGAACCATGGAGACATAGAGTAGCCTATCTTATCACTTATTACAATTATAAAACGCTACTCCTGTTGAACAGACTTCTGTAGCCTAACCAAACACAGAGGACCATCTGTTATCCTTCTTTAGATGCTTATAGATGCTTGAACATGAACAATGTGAGGTTTCTGGGTCATTTCAAGGTGTCATAAGCCTGGTAGCTTATATTAATATAAACCAACAATTCTTGACCAACAGTTATCTTATCATGTGCTTTTAACTACTGAGTTATTGCCTCGTTATTACCCAACCACTAGCTTTCAGGTATGTTATGACCCTGTCCTTAAACCACAATACCTTTCAGTACAAAAGGCATAGGCTAACTCTAATAGATGTCTGTACGGCATTTCAGTGTGGTGTTTATAAGTGCTAAGTATAGTCAGTTTATATTGGCCTATTATGAACTAGGAAAGATTCAAATGCAGCACTTGGATAACTCAGACCACGGCACTATTTTTCCGTGCCTCCAGTCTGTGGAATGTGCGGAAGGACACTGAGCAGTGACACGGCGGGGGCATTTTTTCAGCGTGTGTTTTTTCTCCAAGGACGATACAAAGTAAACAATTCGTTTCTTTCCAGGACATTTTAACAAATGGTCGTCGATGCAACGTCAGTCTTTTGCGTGACATTCAACCGAAATCACTCGATGTCCAATTAAAACAAGTGAACTAATGTAGTTGTTGGACTAGATTCTTCTTGGTTTTGCTGCCCCGGAGCCCCCTCCTTTCCTCCTCTC
>NW_028176610.1:0-2500 GCF_949987555.1 Borostomias antarcticus | reverse complement strand
TCCATCTCAAGTGTTTGTGAGGGTGTGTGTGTGTGCATCTCTCATCCATCTCAAGTGTTTGTGAGGGTGTGTGTGTTCATCTCTCATCCATCTCAAGTGTTTGTGAGGGTGTGTGTGTGCATCTCTCATCCATCTCAAGTGTTTGTGAGGGTGTGTGTGTGCATCTCTCATCCATCTCAAGTGTTTGTGAGGGTGTGTGTGTGTGCATCTCTCATCCATCTCAAGTGTTTGTGAGGGTGTGTGTGTGCATCTCTCATCCATCTCAAGTGTTTGTGAGGGTGTGTGTGTGTGCATCTCTCATCCATCTCACGTGTTTGTGAGGGTGTGTGTGTGTGCATCTCTCATCCATCTCAATTGTTTGTGAGGGTGTGTGTGTGTGCATCTCTCATCCATCTCAAGTGTTTGTGAGGGTGTGTGTGTGTGCATCTCTCATCCATCTCAAGTGTTTGTGAGGGTGTGTGTGTGTGCATCTCTCATCCATCTCAAGTGTTTGTGAGGGTGTGTGTGTGCATCTCTCATCCATATCAAGTGTTTGTGAGGGTGTGTGTGTGCATCTCTCATCCATCTCAAGTGTTTGTGAGGGTGTGTGTGTGTGCAACTCTCATCCATCTCAAGTGTTTGTGAGGGTGTGTGTGTGAGATTTGCAGAGCCTTGGAACAATGTTGCAACAACATCACACACATAACCACACCTTAACCTTCATCTTATTCTCTTTCACACACACACACACACACACACACACACACACACACACACACACACACACACACACACACACACACACACACACACGCAGACACAGACGCGCAGTAACCCTATTTTCTCACACTGAAAACTAGTGTGTCTTCATATGTGAGATAATGGGCTAGCCTTCTCATTGTTGTATTCTATTGTCATTCTGCTACTGTACAGTATATGCCTACTGCAGTCATTGTGTATTTCTGTTCCCCTCCTCTCCCTCCTCTCCTCGGCTCCTCCCCTTCCTGTCCTCGTGTTGTTTTGGTTTGGGGAAATGAACACCAGATGTTGCTTATTGTGCAGAAGTCATGGAGGGAGGAGAGGGAGGGGAGTGAGTGAGGTCAGTCCATCAGCGCACACACACACACACACACACTGAGGTACAAAAAAACAGAAGATGCAGGGAGAGAGAAGGGGTAGAGGTGAAGAGAGGAGGTCAGCGGGGGTGTTCGTCTCTGTGATGTGGTTGGCGTTTCAGCTCAAAGGAGTCTAGTCTTTTGCCCACAGGCCTGAGTTGAAGCAGGGAGGTTTCCTGGCAGGTGCGACTGGGCCAGGATGAGGGAGGCTGGGCAGTGGCGGGGGGGGCGTGAGGGGGGGGGGTATGGAGGGTCTGAATCAGCAAGTCCTGCCTGAGTGCCACTTCCTGGCCAGGGTGTTTCTGGGTCTACAGCAGCAAGGGACACTTCAGTTACATTAAATGACTTCAGCACTCTCTCTCTCTCTCTCTCTCTCTCTCTCTCTCTCTCCCTCTCTCTCTCTCTCTCTCTCTCTACCCTCTCTCTCTCTCTCTCTCTCTCCCTCTCTCTCCCCTCCCTCTCTCTCTCCCCTCCCTCTCTCTCTCCCCTCCCTCTCCCTCTCTCTCTCTCCCTCCCTCTCCCCTCCCCACCCCCCCCCCCTCTCTCTCTCTCTCTATTTGTTTATTTAAAGGATCACTTTCAGGGGCTGTATCTTCCATTCTGTTTTCATCAAATGAGATAAACAGACATCTACGATGGAGCACTGAGATTTATCACAAATTTTAAAAACCTTACTCAAACATTGTGCTTTGTATGCTTGCGTAGGCTGGTCTTCTTCGTCCACCTGCAGATTGAACCATTGGTACATCCTTATTCATAAGGCTATTCTTGGTCTGCTCCCAGCATAACTACAAACCTTCATCCTCCGTAAAGGTATTGGAGGTTACTGTCTACGCACCCGGGACTTGTTCTTGCTAACTGTCTCTAGAGTGTGTACTGAACTAGGAAAAAGGTCTTTCAGGTATGTGGCCCCTTCCACCTGGAATGATCTAGAAGGCAACCTGAGCCTTCGAGAGCTGGTTTCATTGGATGCTTTCAAATCGCTTTTAAGTGATTTTGATTCAACCACATCTGGCTGCAGATGTTTCGAGTGATGATGAATGTTGTAAACTGTCCTTCCTTGTTTATTTGTAATTTGTTGTTGTTTTATGTTTTGAAACTGTGTCTCTGTGCTGTCTTGGTCAGGACCCTCTTGTAAAAGAGATGTTTAATCTCAATGAGACCCCCCTTTTCCTGGTTAAATGAAGGTCAAATGAAAAAATAAAAAGACATTCTGGCAGAGAGAGAGATAGAGGGTGTGTGTGTGTGTGTGTGTGTGTGTGTGTGTGTGTGTGTGTGTGTGTGTGTGTGTGTGTGTGTGTGTGTGTGTGCGTGCGTGTTAGTTGGTTAGAGCGAGGCCAGGCTACAGTAGAAGGACATAATGTAGGTTACCCAAACATACACACTCAGGTTGAATTGCAAGCAGC
>NW_028176611.1:22500-40005 GCF_949987555.1 Borostomias antarcticus | reverse complement strand
AATTTTTTTATTAAATAAAACATTCCATCTATTATTCTCACCCCATAACTCAAAATTAAAGAAAGCACATTATGTAAACATGCCGTTTCAGAATACTTTCATTCTTTAAAAGTCACCAGAATACAGGAAACTAGGTCTCTGAAACTATACCAGACCCCCGCTTTGGTATAGAAATCCTCCCTATTTTGGCGGTCTTGAGCTTGGCACCACCACACCAAGAGATCAATTCCACAGGAAACACTGTTAGCATGTATTTACCAGGTAAATGTTTAGTAATTGGGTGACTATGAAAGGAAGGGTTACCAAAAAAATGTTCAGAGTAAGTTAATTTAGCAATAGAAATCCATAAGCCTAGGGCCAATGGGCCTGGGATATAGACAATAAACTACCGGTGGAATGGTGGTGGGGCAATAGCGGGAACATTTCAGATTACTAACGGGCCGCTGTCCCTGACGCTAATAATCCACCAGAGGTCCGCTTGCCTTTCGATGTGCAAATGGCCAGGAACCCGCCAGCGGATTCGGCCAGAGGTCCGCCAGCTCGTCCATCAGGGACCCACTGTAGGTCCACTAGCCTTGTGTTATATTCTGCCAGAGGTCCCCCAACTCGTCCATCGGGGACCTGCTGTAGGTCCGCTAGCCTTGTGTTATCTGGGTTTATCCCTCAACTTTGTCCAGAAACAGAAGTTGAACCAATTGCAGCAAAATAGCTAACGTTACAGGAATCATCAGTGTAACTGCTTTAGCCACTGGCCGCTACCATTAATGTTATGGAAGCTGCTGCTAGTTGTTGTGAGCCCATGAGCTAACTGGCTATCTCGCTCTTATTGTGCTGGATTAGCATTGGAAGCATTGGAACTGAACGCAGCCAATTCTGGTTTCCAGCACTGTAATCATCTGCAGAAGTTTGTAGAAGTCCTCTGTGGAGAAGGGGGGCATCTTGCTGCTGCGCTCACGTTATTGTGGGGAGGTAATAAAATGTTGAGATATGGGAACAGCCTAGTATATGAGCCACTGCTCATCGTTTCTTACAGAAGAGAAGCAAGAATATCAGCAGAAAAATGCAAGCGAAGGCGAGAGCAAGCAGCAAAAACGTCTGTACTGTGAGGAAGCAGGAAGCAGGGGAAGAGAGGGCTCGTCCAGAATAGAGCTCAGTGTGTCCCTCATCCTCCTCTCCTCATCCTCCTCTCCTCATCCTCCTCTCCTCATCCTCCTCTCCTCATCCTCCTCTCCATCAGTCCCTCATCCTCCTCTCCTCATCCTCCTCTCCATCAGTCCCTCATCCTCCTCTCCATCAGTCCCTCATCCTCCTCTCCATCAGTCCCTCATCCTCCTCTCATCCTCCTCTCCATCACAGTCCCTCATTCTCCTCTCATCCTCCTCTCCATCAGTCCCTCATCCTCCTCTCCATCAGTCCCTCATCCTCCTCTCCATCAGTCCCTCATCCTCCTCTCATCCTCCTCTCCATCAGTCCCTCATCCTCCTCTCCATCAGTCCCTCATCCTCCTCTCATCTTCCTCTCCATCAGTCCCTCATCCTCCTCTCCATCACAGTTCCTCATCCTCCTCTCCATCACAGTCCCTCATCCTCCTCTCATCCTCCTCTCCATCACAGTCCCTCATCCTCCTCTCATCCTCCTCTCCATCACAGTTCCTCATCCTCCTCTCCATCACAGTCCCTCATCCTCCTCTCATCCTCCTCTCCATCACAGTTCCTCATCCTCCTCTCCAGCAGTCCCTCATCCTCCTCTCCATCAGTCCCTCATCCTCCTCTCCATCACAGTCCCTCATCCTCCTCTCCATCAGTCCCTCATCCTCCTCTCCATCAGTCCCTCATCCTCCTCTCCATCAGTCCTTCATCCTCCTCTCCATCAGTCCCTCATCCTCCTCTCCATCAGTCCCTCATCCTCCTCTCCATCAGTCCCTCATCCTCCTCTCATCCTCCTCTCCATCAGTCCCTCATCCTCCTCTCCATCAGTCCCTCATCCTCCTCTCCATCAGTCCCTCATCCTCCTCTCCATCAGTCCCTCATCCTCCTCTCCATCACAGTCCCTCATCCTCCTCTCCATCACAGTCCCTCATCCTCCTCTCCATCAGTCCCTCATCCTCCTCTCATCCTCCTCTCCATCAGTCCCTCATCCTCCTCTCCATCACAGTCCCTCATCCTCCTCTCATCCTCCTCTCCATCACAGTCCCTCATCCTCCTCTCATCCTCCTCTCCATCAGTCCCTCATCCTCCTCTCCATCAGTCCCTCATCCTCCTCTCCATCACAGTCCCTCATCCTCCTCTCCATCAGTCCCTCATCCTCCTCTCCATCAGTCCCTCATCCTCCTCTCCATCAGTCCCTCATCCTCCTCTCCATCAGTCCCTCATCCTCCTCTCCATCACAGTCCCTCATCCTCCTCTCCATCAGTCCCTCATCCTCCTCTCGATCAGTCTCTCATCCTCCTCTCATCCTCCTCTCCATCACAGTCCCTCATCCTCCTCTCCATCAGTCCCTCATCCTCCTCTCCATCACAGTCCCTCATCCTCCTCTCCATCAGTCCCTCATCCTCCTCTCCATCAGTCCCTCATCCTCCTCTCCATCACAGTCCCTCATCCTCCTCTCCATCAGTCCCTCATCCTCCTCTCCATCAGTCCCTCATCCTCCTCTCCATCACAGTCCCTCATCCTCCTCTCATCCTCCTCTCCATCAGTCCCTCATCCTCCTCTCCATCAGTCCCTCATCCTCCTCTCCATCACAGTCCCTCATCCTCCTCTCATCCTCCTCTCCATCAGTCCCTCATCCTCCTCTCCATCACAGTCCCTCATCCTCCTCTCCATCAGTCCCTCATCCTCCTCTCCATCAGTCCCTCATCCTCCTCTCCATCAGTCCCTCATCCTCCTCTCCATCAGTCCCTCATCCTCCTCTCATCCTCCTCTCCATCAGTCCCTCATCCTCCTCTCATCCTCCTCTCCATCAGTCCCTCATCCTCCTCTCCATCAGTCCCTCATCCTCCTCTCATCCTCCTCTCCATCAGTCCCTCATCCTCCTCTCCATCACAGTCCCTCATCCTCCTCTCATCCTCCTCTCCATCAGTCCCTCATCCTCCTCTCCATCAGTCCCTCATCCTCCTCTCATCCTCCTCTCCATCAGTCCCTCATCCTCCTCTCCATCAGTCCCTCATCCTCCTCTCCATCAGTCCCTCATCCTCCTCTCATCCTCCTCTCCATCACAGTCCCTCATCCTCCTCTCCATCAGTCCCTCATCCTCCTCTCCATCAGTCCCTCATCCTCCTCTCCATCAGTCCCTCATCCTCCTCTCCATCAGTCCCTCATCCTCCTCTCCATCACAGTCCCTCATCCTCCTCTCCATCAGTCCCTCATCCTCCTCTCCATCAGTCCCTCATCCTCCTCTCCATCAGTCCCTCATCCTCCTCTCCATCAGTCCCTCATCCTCCTCTCCATCAGTCAATCATCCTCCTCTCATCCTCCTCTCCATCAGTCCCTCATCCTCCTCTCCATCAGTCCCTCATCCTCCTCTCATCCTCCTCTCCATCAGTCCCTCATCCTCCTCTCCATCACAGTCCCTCATCCTCCTCTCATCCTCCTCTCCATCAGTCCCTCATCCTCTTCTCCATCAGTCCCTCATCCTCCTCTCCATCAGTCCCTCATCCTCCTCTCATCCTCCTCTCCATCACAGTCCCTCATCCTCCTCTCCATCAGTCCCTCATCCTCCTCTCCATCACAGTCCCTCATCCTCCTCTCCATCACAGTCCCTCATCCTCCTCTCCATCACAGTCCCTCATCCTCCTCTCCTCATCCTCCTCTCCATCAGTCCCTCATCCTCCTCTCCATCACAGTCCCTCATCCTCCTCTCCATCAGTCCCTTCTCCTCCTCTCCATCAGTCCCTCATCCTCCTCTCCATCAGTCCCTCATCCTCCTCTCATCCTCCTCTCCATCAGTCCCTCATCCTCCTCTCCATCAGTCCCTCATCCTCCTCTCATCCTCCTCTCCATCACAGTCCCTCATCCTCCTCTCCATCACAGTCCCTCATCCTCCTCTCCATCAGTCCCTCATCCTCCTCTCCATCAGTCCCTCATCCTCCTCTCCATCACAGTCCCTCATCCTCCTCTCCATCACAGTCCCTCATCCTCCTCTCATCCTCCTCTCCATCAGTCCCTCATCCTCCTCTCCATCAGTCCCTCATCCTCCTCTCCATCACAGTCCCTCATCCTCCTCTCCATCAGTCCCTCATCCTCCTCTCATCCTCCTCTCCATCAGTCCCTCATCCTCCTCTCCATCAGTCCCTCATCCTCCTCTCCATCAGTCCCTCATCCTCCTCTCATCCTCCTCTCCATCACAGTCCCTCATTCTCCTCTCATCCTCCTCTCCATCAGTCCCTCATCCTCCTCTCCATCAGTCCCTCATCCTCCTCTCCATCAGTCCCTCATCCTCCTCTCATCCTCCTCTCCATCAGTCCCTCATCCTCCTCTCCATCAGTCCCTCATCCTCCTCTCATCTTCCTCTCCATCAGTCCCTCATCCTCCTCTCCATCACAGTTCCTCATCCTCCTCTCCATCACAGTCCCTCATCCTCCTCTCATCCTCCTCTCCATCACAGTCCCTCATCCTCCTCTCATCCTCCTCTCCATCACAGTTCCTCATCCTCCTCTCCATCACAGTCCCTCATCCTCCTCTCATCCTCCTCTCCATCACAGTTCCTCATCCTCCTCTCCAGCAGTCCCTCATCCTCCTCTCCATCAGTCCCTCATCCTCCTCTCCATCACAGTCCCTCATCCTCCTCTCCATCAGTCCCTCATCCTCCTCTCCATCAGTCCCTCATCCTCCTCTCCATCAGTCCTTCATCCTCCTCTCCATCAGTCCCTCATCCTCCTCTCCATCAGTCCCTCATCCTCCTCTCCATCAGTCCCTCATCCTCCTCTCATCCTCCTCTCCATCAGTCCCTCATCCTCCTCTCCATCAGTCCCTCATCCTCCTCTCCATCAGTCCCTCATCCTCCTCTCCATCAGTCCCTCATCCTCCTCTCCATCACAGTCCCTCATCCTCCTCTCCATCACAGTCCCTCATCCTCCTCTCCATCAGTCCCTCATCCTCCTCTCATCCTCCTCTCCATCAGTCCCTCATCCTCCTCTCCATCACAGTCCCTCATCCTCCTCTCATCCTCCTCTCCATCACAGTCCCTCATCCTCCTCTCATCCTCCTCTCCATCAGTCCCTCATCCTCCTCTCCATCAGTCCCTCATCCTCCTCTCCATCACAGTCCCTCATCCTCCTCTCCATCAGTCCCTCATCCTCCTCTCATCCTCCTCTCCATCAGTCCCTCATCCTCCTCTCCATCAGTCCCTCATCCTCCTCTCCATCAGTCCCTCATCCTCCTCTCATCCTCCTCTCCATCAGTCCCTCATCCTCCTCTCCATCAGTCCCTCATCCTCCTCTCATCCTCCTCTCCATCAGTCCCTCATCCTCCTCTCCATCAGTCCCTCATCCTCCTCTCATCCTCCTCTCCATCACAGTCCCTCATCCTCCTCTCCATCAGTCTCTCATCCTCCTCTCCATCACAGTTCCTCATCCTCCTCTCCATCAGTCCCTCATCCTCCTCTCCATCAGTCCCTCATCCTCCTCTCATCCTCCTCTCCATCAGTCCCTCATCCTCCTCTCATCCTCCTCTCCATCACAATCCCTCATCCTCCTCTCCATCACAGTTCCTCATCCTCCTCTCCATCAGTCCCTCATCCTCCTCTCCATCAGTCCCTCATCCTCCTCTCCATCAGTCCCTCATCCTCCTCTCCATCACAGTCCCTCATCCTCCTCTCCATCAGTCCCTCATCCTCCTCTCCATCAGTCCCTCATCCTCCTCTCCATCAGTCCTTCATCCTCCTCTCCATCAGTCCCTCATCCTCCTCTCCATCAGTCCCTCATCCTCCTCTCCATCAGTCCCTCATCCTCCTCTCATCCTCCTCTCCATCAGTCCCTCATCCTCCTCTCCATCAGTCCCTCATCCTCCTCTCCATCAGTCCCTCATCCTCCTCTCCATCAGTCCCTCATCCTCCTCTCCATCACAGTCCCTCATCCTCCTCTCCATCACAGTCCCTCATCCTCCTCTCATCCTCCTCTCCATCAGTCCCTCATCCTCCTCTCCATCAGTCCCTCATCCTCCTCTCATCCTCCTCTCCATCAGTCTCTCATCCTCCTCTCCATCACAGTCCCTCATCCTCCTCTCCATCACAGTCCCTCATCCTCCTCTCATCCTCCTCTCCATCACAGTCCCTCATCCTCCTCTCCATCAGTCCCTCATCCTCCTCTCATCCTCCTCTCCATCAGTCCCTCATCCTCCTCTCCATCAGTCCCTCATCCTCCTCTCCATCACAGTCCCTCATCCTCCTCTCCATCAGTCCCTCATCCTCCTCTCCATCAGTCCCTCATCCTCCTCTCCATCAGTCCCTCATCCTCCTCTCCATCACAGTCCCTCATCCTCCTCTCCATCAGTCCCTCATCCTCCTCTCCATCAGTCCCTCATCCTCCTCTCCATCAGTCCCTCATCCTCCTCTCATCCTCCTCTCCATCAGTCCCTCATCCTCCTCTCCATCAGTCCCTCATCCTCCTCTCCATCACAGTCCCTCATCCTCCTCTCCATCACAGTCCCTCATCCTCCTCTCCATCAGTCCCTCATCCTCCTCTCCATCAGTCCCTCATCCTCCTCTCATCCTCCTCTCCATCAGTCCCTCATCCTCCTCTCCATCAGTCCCTCATCCTCCTCTCCATCAGTCCCTCATCCTCCTCTCATCCTCCTCTCCATCAGTCCCTCATCCTCCTCTCATCCTCCTCTCCATCAGTCCCTCATCCTCCTCTCCATCACAGTCCCTCATCCTCCTCTCCATCAGTCTCTCATCCTCCTCTCCATCAGTCCCTCATCCTCCTCTCCATCAGTCCCTCATCCTCCTCTCCATCAGTCCCTCATCCTCCTCTCCATCAGTCCCTCATCCTCCTCTCCATCAGTCCCTCATCCTCCTCTCCATCACAGTCCCTCATCCTCCTCTCCATCAGTCCCTCATCCTCCTCTCCATCAGTCCCTCATCCTCCTCTCCATCAGTCCCTCATCCTCCTCTCCATCAGTCCCTCATCCTCCTCTCCATCAGTCCCTCATCCTCCTCTCCATCAGTCCCTCATCCTCCTCTCCATCAGTCCCTCATCCTCCTCTCATCCTCCTCTCCATCACAGTCCCTCATCCTCCTCTCATCCTCCTCTCCATCAGTCCCTCATCCTCCTCTCCATCACAGTCCCTCATCCTCCTCTCCATCAGTCCCTCATCCTCCTCTCATCCTCCTCTCCATCAGTCCCTCATCCTCCTCTCCATCAGTCCCTCATCCTCCTCTCCATCAGTCCCTCATCCTCCTCTCCATCACAGTCCCTCATCCTCCTCTCCATCAGTCCCTCATCCTCCTCTCCATCAGTCCCTCATCCTCCTCTCCATCAGTCCCTCATCCTCCTCTCCATCAGTCCCTCATCCTCCTCTCCATCAGTCCCTCATCCTCCTCTCCATCAGTCCCTCATCCTCCTCTCCATCAGTCCCTCATCCTCCTCTCATCCTCCTCTCCATCACAGTCCCTCATCCTCCTCTCATCCTCCTCTCCATCAGTCCCTCATCCTCCTCTCCATCACAGTCCCTCATCCTCCTCTCCATCAGTCTCTCATCCTCCTCTCCATCACAGTTCCTCATCCTCCTCTCCATCACAGTCCCTCATCCTCCTCTCCATCACAGTTCCTCATCCTCCTCTCCATCAGTCCCTCATCCTCCTCTCCATCAGTCCCTCATCCTCCTCTCCATCAGTCCCTCATCCTCCTCTCCATCAGTCCCTCATCCTCCTCTCCATCACAGTCCCTCATCCTCCTCTCCATCAGTCCCTCATCCTCCTCTCCATCAGTCCCTCATCCTCCTCTCCATCAGTCCTTCATCCTCCTCTCCATCAGTCCCTCATCCTCCTCTCCATCAGTCCCTCATCCTCCTCTCCATCAGTCCCTCATCCTCCTCTCATCCTCCTCTCCATCAGTCTCTCATCCTCCTCTCCATCACAGTCCCTCATCCTCCTCTCCATCACAGTCCCTCATCCTCCTCTCATCCTCCTCTCCATCACAGTCCCTCATCCTCCTCTCCATCAGTCCCTCATCCTCCTCTCATCCTCCTCTCCATCAGTCCCTCATCCTCCTCTCCATCAGTCCCTCATCCTCCTCTCCATCACAGTCCCTCATCCTCCTCTCCATCAGTCCCTCATCCTCCTCTCCATCAGTCCCTCATCCTCCTCTCCATCAGTCCCTCATCCTCCTCTCCATCACAGTCCCTCATCCTCCTCTCCATCAGTCCCTCATCCTCCTCTCCATCAGTCCCTCATCCTCCTCTCCATCAGTCCCTCATCCTCCTCTCATCCTCCTCTCCATCAGTCCCTCATCCTCCTCTCCATCAGTCCCTCATCCTCCTCTCCATCACAGTCCCTCATCCTCCTCTCCATCACAGTCCCTCATCCTCCTCTCCATCAGTCCCTCATCCTCCTCTCCATCAGTCCCTCATCCTCCTCTCCATCAGTCCCTCATCCTCCTCTCATCCTCCTCTCCATCAGTCCCTCATCCTCCTCTCCATCAGTCCCTCATCCTCCTCTCCATCAGTCCCTCATCCTCCTCTCATCCTCCTCTCCATCAGTCCCTCATCCTCCTCTCATCCTCCTCTCCATCAGTCCCTCATCCTCCTCTCCATCACAGTCCCTCATCCTCCTCTCCATCAGTCTCTCATCCTCCTCTCCATCAGTCCCTCATCCTCCTCTCCATCAGTCCCTCATCCTCCTCTCCATCAGTCCCTCATCCTCCTCTCCATCAGTCCCTCATCCTCCTCTCCATCAGTCCCTCATCCTCCTCTCCATCAGTCCCTCATCCTCCTCTCCATCACAGTCCCTCATCCTCCTCTCCATCAGTCCCTCATCCTCCTCTCCATCAGTCCCTCATCCTCCTCTCCATCAGTCCCTCATCCTCTTCTCCATCAGTCCCTCATCCTCCTCTCCATCAGTCCCTCATCCTCCTCTCATCCTCCTCTCCATCACAGTCCCTCATCCTCCTCTCCATCACAGTCCCTCATCCTCCTCTCCATCAGTCCCTCATCCTCCTCTCCATCAGTCCCTCATCCTCCTCTCCATCAGTCTCTCATCCTCCTCTCCATCACAGTCCCTCATCCTCCTCTCCATCACAGTCCCTCATCCTCCTCTCCATCAGTCTCTCATCCTCCTCTCCATCACAGTCCCTCATCCTCCTCTCCATCACAGTCCCTCATCCTCCTCTCCATCAGTCTCTCATCCTCCTCTCCATCAGTCCCTCATCCTCCTCTCCATCACAGTCCCTCATCCTCCTCTCCATCAGTCCCTCATCCTCCTCTCCATCAGTCCCTCATCCTCCTCTCCATCAGTCCTTCATCCTCCTCTCCATCAGTCCCTCATCCTCCTCTCCATCAGTCCCTCATCCTCCTCTCCATCAGTCCCTCATCCTCCTCTCCATCAGTCCCTCATCCTCCTCTCCATCAGTCCCTCATCCTCCTCTCCATCACAGTCCCTCATCCTCCTCTCCATCACAGTCCCTCATCCTCCTCTCATCCTCCTCTCCATCACAGTCCCTCATCCTCCTCTCATCCTCCTCTCCATCACAGTCCCTCATCCTCCTCTCCATCACAGTCCCTCATCCTCCTCTCATCCTCCTCTCCATCACAGTCCCTCATCCTCCTCTCATCCTCCTCTCCATCAGTCCCTCATCCTCCTCTCCATCAGTCCCTCATCCTCCTCTCCATCACAGTCCCTCATCCTCCTCTCATCCTCCTCTCCATCACAGTCCTTCATCCTCCTCTCCATCACAGTCCCTCATCCTCCTCTCCATCAGTCTCTCATCCTCCTCTCCATCACAGTCCCTCATCCTCCTCTCCATCACAGTCCCTCATCCTCCTCTCATCCTCCTCTCCATCACAGTCCCTCATCCTCCTCTCCATCACAGTCCCTCATCCTCCTCTCCATCACAGTCCCTCATCCTCCTCTCATCCTCCTCTCCATCAGTCCCTCATCCTCCTCTCCATCAGTCCCTCATCCTCCTCTCCATCACAGTCCCTCATCCTCCTCTTCATCACAGTCCCTCATCCTCCTCTCATCCTCCTCTCCATCACAGTCTCCAGGCTGTACATGTGTTGCCCCACAGCAGAGCTGGCCTTCCTCACCAGCTTGTTTGTCTCCCCAGACCTGGTGTTGTCTCCTCAGCAGGCAACGGTAAAGAGCAGTGTGCTGCTCCCACAGACTGGTAGAACCACAGACTGGTAGAACCACAGACTGGTAGAACCACAGACTGCTAGAACCACAGACTGGTAGAACCACAGACTGGTAGAACCACAGACTGGTAGAACATCCTCAGCAGCCTGCTGCACATATCAAAGGACCTGAGGAAGAACAGTCTGCTCTGTCCTTTCCTGTAGAGGCCTCAGTGCTCTGTCCTTTCCTGTAGAGGCCTCAGTGCTCTGTCCCTTCCTGTAGAGGCCTCAGTGCTCTGTCCCTTCCTGTAGAGGCCTCAGTGCTCTGTCCTTTCCTGTAGAGGCCTCAGTGCTCTGTCCCTTCCTGTAGAGGCCTCAGTGCTCTGTCCCTTCCTGTAGAGGCCTCAGTGCTCTGTCCCTTCCTGTAGAGGCCTCAGTGCTCTGTCCTTTCCTGTAGAGGCCTCAGTGCTCTGTCCCTTCCTGTAGAGGCCTCAGTGCTCTGTCCTTTCCTGTAGAGGCCTCAGTGCTCTGTCCCTTCCTGTAGAGGCCTCAGTGCTCTGTCCCTTCCTGTAGAGGCCTCAGTGCTCTGTCCCTTCCTGTAGAGGCCTCAGTGCTCTGTCCCTTCCTGTAGAGGCCTCAGTGCTCTGTCCTTTCCTGTAGAGGCCTCAGTGCTCTGTCCCTTCCTGTAGAGGCCTCAGTGCTCTGTCCTTTCCTGTAGAGGCCTCAGTGCTCTGTCCTTTCCTGTAGAGGCCTCAGTGCTCTGTCCCTTCCTGTAGAGGCCTCAGTGCTCTGTCCCTTCCTGTAGAGGCCTCAGTGCTCTGTCCCTTCCTGTAGAGGCCTCAGTGCTCTGTCCCTTCCTGTAGAGGCCTCAGTGCTCTGTCCTTTCCTGTAGAGGCCTCAGTGCTCTGTCCCTTCCTGTAGAGGCCTCAGTGTCGTCAGTCCAGTCCAGTTGGTTGTTCAGGTGCTCTCCCAGGAACTTGCATGAGCCATCTCAGCTTCCTCTCCCTGTGTGGTAATGGAGGTTAGGGGCCTCTTGTTCCTTCTGAAGTCCACCACCAGATCCTTGGTCTTGTTGATGTTGAGTTGGAGCTGGTTCTCCTCAGACCATTCAACAAATCTCCTGATCACGTCCTGTTCTCCTCCTCATTGTCTGCCCTGATGCTTTGTAAATAAGAACTTGTTCTTAAATGCCTGCCTGGTTAAATAAAGGTTAAATAAAAAAAATAAAGAAAAATGGCATCATCCACACTGATTCAGGCCTGGTACGCAAACTGCAGGGGAGTGGTTCTCCCTCAGACGGTCTCTCTCTCTGGCCCACCTCATCAGCGTGTCTCTCTTCTCCTCCCTCAGACCTACATCTTCACAGACAGCCAGGACGAAGACATCTCCTCCGAAGGTGAGCGCCACGGAGACGCAGAAACACACACCGTTTCCGTCCGTTAGCCGTAGCTCGTCGACTGTCCGAGTTGAGGCTCCATCCCCCCTCCCCCTCTCTCCTTCCCTCTCAATTCAATTCATTAAGCTTTATTGGCATGACATACTTTACCCAGTAAATAATACCAAAGTGGGTCAGCAAAAACAAAGCAACAGCAATTCATGACAAGAACAATCAAACAGTTAATCAATCAATCAAATCAAATCAAACAATCGAACGATGTATGTACTGTACACACTGAATGAGTGCTCTCTTGGTGTGGCAGCTTGAAACATATTAGCTGCTAGTGTGCCTTTCTCCATCACTCTCTCTGTCTGCCTCCCCTCCCTCCCCCCTCTACCCTCCTCCCATTGGCCATCACAGGCTACAACCTGGTCGTGACAGACTGTCCGTCCGACCACAGCCACCAGGCTCTGTCCTGTAAGATGTCAGCGGAGTACGACCACTTCATGGCCTCCCACAAGAAGTAAGAGCCGCCGTCAATGTCCGTTTGTTTGATAAGATTTATTTTCTGTGTCCTCGTCGTTGTTGTTGTTGCTGTTGTTCAGGGTTCCCACGCTTCCTGGAAAACCTGGAAAACAGGTGAGCAATTTCCAGTCATGGAAAACGCATGGAAAATGAGAGAAAAAGTCAAATGTCCTGGAAAATCGTGTGTTGACCTGGAAAATTATTTCAACATTCTCTTATTTTCCTGTAGCTGAGAATGAGCTACTAGGCTATCTATAAGAGCTCTGTCATAGAAATTATAGTTTCATCACCTCCTTTTGTAATTCACCACCTCCCTCGACCTTTTCACATAGCTGTGCTAACCTAATTCATGACAGGATGACCTCCAAGAGGTCAACCCACCTAGACGTTGTCTACTCCAGAATAACCATCCTTTGTCCCATTGTCCCTTTGTCTCTTCAAGAAATTACCGCCTTTTCTCATGTCACGTGTCTGAAATTCTCGACCACTGTTGATGACGCCTGCCATTTAATATGACGTACAATGGGTTAGCCAATCACATCCCTGGAAGCGCCATACCTGTGTATTGCTTGAATATAAGGCAGCGCAAGACCAGACTGGGCCATTTCTTTGGATCAACCACTCACGTGCGTTTCCTCTGAAGTCCTTGCGCTCGTATGTTTTCTCAATAAACCAGACTTAACCTGTTTGAGCGAATCTTGGCAAATCCTTTTTGACTAGATCAGTTAAAATCCATTACAGCTCCCAAGAATGATGTAACATGGCCATCTGAAAGGGCTGAGTTATGATGACTCTTCTCATGTCTCTTCTTACCGCCACTGTCTCTTAACCATCAACCATCAAATACATATTTGTCTTAGGGTAGTCTTAAGCACTGTTGTTGTTGTTATTGTTGTTGTGTATTGACTGTTAGCCCCGCCCCCGTGCGTAAGGTGGCTGTGCCACGTGGATGATGACAACTATGTGAACGCCGGGGCCCTGCTGTCCCTCCTCTCTGCCCTCCCCGCCGACGGAGACGTCTACCTGGGGAAGCCCAGCCTGGACCGGCCCATCACCGCCCACGAGCTGCTGGAGGGCAACGCCACGGTCAGCTCATTACATTACAGTCATTTAGCAGACGCTTTTATCCAAAGCGACTAACAATAATTGCATTTAACGTAGGAAAAGCCAATGTACTACTACTCACCAGAACTCACAAGTGCATCTTCTCTCTAAAACAAGTGACTAAGAGCATAATCTAGTGCTGAAGGCAAAGTGCAAGAATAGCAATCTAAAATACAGTGCAATATAATATAATACAATAAGTGCTTAGGTGGGAGGATTGTTGTAGTACTTCTTGAAGAGATGAGTTTTGATCCTGCGGTGAAAGATGGGCAGCGACTCTGCTGTCCTGACATCAGTGGGCAGCTCATTCCACCAATGCGGGGCCAGGACAGAGAAGAGCCGTGACCGTGTCGATCGACCGCAGGAGCCTCGGAGTGACGGGGCAGCCAGTCGCCCTGAGGTAGCAGAGCGTAACGATCAGGCTTGACCATGGCCTGGAGGTAGGAGGGGGCTGTTCCTTTCATTGCCCTGTAGGTTAGCGCCAGAGTTTTAAACTGGATGCGCGTCGCTACAGGGAGCCAGTGTAGGGAACGGAGAAGGGAAGTTGTGTGGGAGAACTTGGGGTGGTTGAACACCAGGCGAGCAGCAGCTTTCTGGACAAGTTCCAGAGGTTTAATGGCTGACGCTGGGGCCCCAGCAAGGAGGGAGTTGCAGTAGTCCAGGCGGGAGAT
Organism: Borostomias antarcticus; assembly: GCF_949987555.1. NCBI lineage: Eukaryota > Metazoa > Chordata > Actinopteri > Stomiiformes > Stomiidae > Borostomias > Borostomias antarcticus. Next base: position 26,062 of record NW_028176611.1, on the reverse strand, counting down.
GACCAGGGCCTGGATGAGCACCTGCACCGTTTCATCAGTGAGGAAAGGGCGAATCCTCCTGATGTTGTAGAGCATGAATCTGCAGGAGCGTGTGACGGATGTGACATGTGAGGAAAATGACAGTTGGTCATCCAGGGTCACATCCAGATTCCTCGCAGTCCGAGTCGGGGTCACCACTGTGTCTTCAATGGTGATGGCCAGGTCCCGGTGCGGACAGCCTTTGGGTCACACACACACACACACACACACACACACACACACACACACACACACACACACACACACACACACGTACACACAATCAGAACACTCCTGGTACTTTACCGAGACTAGACCACAATGCTTTGCATGGCTCGGGGCCTTCGGAGGGGCGGCGCGGGGGTCACCCCTCTCTCTTTCTCTCTCCATCCCTCCATCCCTCCCTCCATCAGACAACCTCCTTCGTCCTCATCAGAAGAGAGGGATTGGAAGAAAGGGGGGAGGGTGAAGGGGAGGAGGGAGGTTGTGTAGGCACGGTCCTCCTAGCGTGTGGATCAATCTGGGATTAGTGTCTCATTGGGTATTGATCGGCGCTGTCTGGTCACGATTGGTTGAGAACTACCCCCCCATCAGCCAATCGATGGTGCTTTAAATTCTGACATGCAGCACTCATAGACTAGAAGGCAGGTGTGTGTGTGTGTGTGCGTGCGTCCGTGTGTGCGTGTGCGAGAGAGAGAGAGTGTATGTAGTGGGAAGGGTTTTGTAATGTGGGTATGCATGTATCAGTCCCTCCAGAAAAACGAGATTATGCGATCGCATAATTCACTGCATAATCAGGCAAAAGGCGCAGATTATGCAAGGGTCACATCATTTTAGAAAGAGCGCATTTTCACCGCGATAATCGCTGAACTCCGCGCAAAAAACGTGGAATATGCGGGGTTCGCTTGATTTCATACTTCCCACATTTTTCTGCTTCAAGTTTGAATGTTTTTCACCTCGTTTGTAGGGTTGCCACCGTCGATGGGGAAAGATAAGGGACACCTTGCCAGCAGTCCCATGCTCACGGAACACCTCAACCCTAACCCTAACCCTAACCCCACACCTCAACACCTCAACCCTAACCCTAACCTGGCCAGCAGTCCCATGCTCACGCACACCTCAACCCTAACCCTAACCCTAACCCCACACATCAACCCTAACCCCACACATCAACCCTAACCCTAACCCTAACCCTAACCCCACACATCAAGCAGGGGTCTGGGGGTCCTCCCCCATGAGATTATGAGGGTCAGACATCTCATTCCCTGCATTCTAGTGAATTGCACCAATTTATGCTCTGCTATTCTCATCATGAATGAAGGAAATAAATAGCCAATAAGAGTAGGCTAAAGCACAGCTGCATCGATTATATTAACATCAAATCAATAAACATCAGATCATAGACATGGGCAAAATGTTTGGTCTGATCAACTTGGAAATAGCAAATGACCTGGATGACTGCAGAGATGGGGGTTGTTTATAAGTTCCCAGGCTGCCTTTTAAGGCTGCCTTCAATCATGAGGCCGGTCTGTACCGTCTAGCTGGTCTATACCGTCTACCTGGTCTATACCGTACCTGGTCTACACCGTACCTGGTCTATACCGTACCTGGTCTATACCGTCTACCTGGTCTACACCGTACCTGGTCTATACCGTACCTGGTCTATACCGTACCTGGTCTACACCGTACCTGGTCTATACCGTACCTGGTCTATACCATCTACCTGGTCTATACCGTACCTGGTCTATACCCTCTACCTGGTCTACACCGTACCTGGTCTATACCCTACCTGGTCTATACCGTACCTGGTCTATACCCTACCTGGTCTATACCGTCTACCTGGTCTATACCGTCTACCTGGTCTACACCGTACCTGGTCTATACCCTACCTGGTCTATACCGTACCTGGTCTATACCCTACCTGGTCTATACCGTCTACCTGGTCTATACCGTCTACCTGGTCTATACCGTACCTGGTCTATACCCTCTACCTGGTCTACACCGTACCTGGTCTATACCCTACCTGGTCTATACCGTACCTGGTCTATACCGTCTACCTGGTCTACACCGTACCTGGTCTATACCCTACCTGGTCTATACCGTACCTGGTCTATACCCTACCTGGTCTATACCGTACCTGGTCTACACCGTACCTGGTCTACACCGTACCTGGTCTATACCGTACCTGGTCTATACCATCTACCTGGTCTATACCGTACCTGGTCTATACCGTACCTGGTCTATACCGTACCTGGTCTATACCATCTACCTGGTCTATACCGTACCTGGTCTATACCCTCTACCTGGTCTACACCGTACCTGGTCTATACCGTACCTGGTCTACACCGTACCTGGTCTATACCGTACCTGGTCTATACCGTACCTGGTCTATACCGTCTACCTGGTCTATACCGTACCTGGTCTACACCGTACCTGGTCTATACCATACCTGGTCTATACCCTACCTGGTCTACACCGTACCTGGTCTATACCGTACCTGGTCTATACCGTACCTGGTCTATACCGTCTACCTGGTCTACACCGTACCTGGTCTATACCGTACCTGGTCTATACCGTACCTGGTCTATACCGTCTACCTGGTCTATACCGTACCTGGTCTATACCGTACCTGGTCTATACCGTCTACCTGGTCTACACCGTACCTGGTCTATACTGTACCTGGTCTATACCGTCTACCTGGTCTATACCGTCTACCTGGTCTACACCGTACCTGGTCTATACCGTACCTGGTCTATACCGTACCTGGTCTATACCGTACCTGGTCTACACCGTACCTGGTCTACACCGTCTACCTGGTCTATACCGTACCTGGTCTACACCGTCTACCTGGTCTATACCGTCTACCTGGTCTATACCGTACCTGGTCTATACCGTACCTGGTCTATACCGTACCTGGTCTATACCGTCTACCTGGTCTATACCGTACCTGGTCTATACCGTACCTGGTCTACACCGTACCTGGTCTATACCGTACCTGGTCTATACCGTCTACCTGGTCTATACCGTACCTGGTCTACACCGTACCTGGTCTATACCGTACCTGGTCTATACCGTACCTGGTCTACACCGTACCTGGTCTACACCGTACCTGGTCTATACCGTCTACCTGGTCTATACCGTACCTGGTCTATACCATACCTGGTCTATACCGTACCTGGTCTATACCGTACCTGGTCTATACCGTCTACCTGGTCTATACCGTCTACCTGGTCTACACCGTACCTGGTCTACACCGTACCTGGTCTATACCGTACCTGGTCTATACCATACCTGGTCTATACCGTACCTGGTCTATACCGTCTACCTGGTCTACACCGTACCTGGTCTACACCGTACCTGGTCTATACCGTACCTGGTCTATACCATCTACCTGGTCTATACCGTACCTGGTCTATACCGTACCTGGTCTACACCGTACCTGGTCTATACCGTACCTGGTCTATACCGTACCTGGTCTACACCGTACCTGGTCTATACCGTACCTGGTCTATACCGTCTACCTGGTCTATACCGTCTACCTGGT
>NW_028176611.1:0-12500 GCF_949987555.1 Borostomias antarcticus | reverse complement strand
TCTAGTCCTGTTTTAGGGGTGTGTGGTGGTGTAGTGGTCTAGTCCTGTTATAGGGGTGTGTGGTGGTGTAGTGGTCTAGTCCTGTTATAGGGGTGTGTGGTGGTGTAGGTCTAGTCCTGTTATAGGGGTGTGTGGTGGTGTAGTGGTCTAGTCCTGTTATAGGGGTGTGTGGTGGTGTAGTGGTCTAGTCCTATTATAGGGGTGTGTGGTGGTGTAGTGGTCTAGTCCTGTTATGGGGGTGTGTGGTGGTGTAGTGGTCTAGTCCTGTTATAGGGGTGTGTGGTGGTGTAGTGGTCTAGTCCTGTTATAGGGGTGTGTGGTGGTGTAGTGGTCTAGTCCTGTTATAGGGGTGTGTGGTGGTGTATTGGTCTAGTCCTGTTATAGTGGTGGTGGTGTAGTGGTCTAGTCCTGTTATAGGGGTGTGTGGTGGTGTAGGTCTAGTCCTGTTATAGGGGTGTGTGGTGGTGTAGTGGTCTAGTCCTGTTATAGGGGTGTGTGGTGGTGTAGCGGTCTAGTCCTGTTATAGGGGTGTGTGGTGGTGTAGTGGTCTAGTCCTGTTATAGGGGTGTGTGGTGGTGTAGGTCTAGTCCTGTTATAGGGGTGTGTGGTGGTGTAGTGGTCTAGTCCTGTTATAGGGGTGTGTGGTGGTGTAGTGGTCTAGTCCTGTTATAGGGGTGTGTGGTGGTGTAGTGGTCTAGTCCTGTTATAGGGGTGTGTGGTGGTGTAGTGGTCTAGTCCTGTTATAGGGGTGTGTGGTGGTGTAGTGGTCTAGTCCTGTTATAGGGGTGTGTGGTGGTGTAGGTCTAGTCCTGTTATAGGGGTGTGTGGTGGTGTAGTGGTCTAGTCCTGTTATAGGGGTGTGTGGTGGTGTAGTGGTCTAGTCCTGTTATAGGGGTGTGTGGTGGTGTAGTGGTCTAGTCCTGTTATAGGGGTGTGTGGTGGTGTAGTGGTCTAGTCCTGTTATAGGGGTGTGTGGTGGTGTAGTGGTCTAGTCCTGTTATAGGGGTGTGTGGTGGTGTAGGTCTAGTCCTGTTATAGGGGTGTGTGGTGGTGTAGTGGTCTAGTCCTGTTATAGGGGTGTGTGGTGGTGTAGTGGTCTAGTCCTGTTATAGAGGTGTGCGGTGGTGTAGGTCTAGTCCTGTTATAGGGGTGTGTGGTGGTGTAGTGGTCTAGTCCTGTTATAGGGGTGTGTGGTGGTGTAGTGGTCTAGTCCTGTTATAGGGGTGTGTGGTGGTGTAGTGGTCTAGTCCTGTTATAGGGGTGTGTGGTGGTGTAGTGGTCTAGTCCTGTTATAGGGGTGTGTGGTGGTGTAGTGGTCTAGTCCTGTTATAGGGGTGTGTGGTGGTGTAGTGGTCTAGTCCTGTTATAGGGGTGTGTGGTGGTGTAGTGGTCTAGTCCTGTTATAGGGGTGTGTGGTGGTGTAGTGGTCTAGTCCTGTTATAGGGGTGGTGGTGTAGGTCTAGTCCTGTTATAGGGGTGTGTGGTGGTGTAGGTCTAGTCCTGTTATAGGGGTGTGTGGTGGTGTAGTGGTCTAGTCCTGTTATAGGGGTGTGTGGTGGTGTAGTGGTCTAGTCCTGTTATAGGGGTGTGTGGTGGTGTAGTGGTCTAGTCCTGTTATAGGGGTGTGTGGTGGTGTAGTGGTCTAGTCCTATTATAGGGGTGTGTGGTGGTGTAGTGGTCTAGTCCTGTTATGGGGGTGTGTGGTGGTGTAGTGGTCTAGTCCTGTTATAGGGGTGTGTGGTGGTGTAGTGGTCTAGTCCTGTTATAGGGGTGTGTGGTGGTGTAGTGGTCTAGTCCTGTTATAGGGGTGTGTGGTGGTGTATTGGTCTAGTCCTGTTATAGTGGTGGTGGTGTAGTGGTCTAGTCCTGTTATAGGGGTGTGTGGTGGTGTAGGTCTAGTCCTGTTATAGGGGTGTGTGGTGGTGTAGTGGTCTAGTCCTGTTATAGGGGTGTGTGGTGGTGTAGCGGTCTAGTCCTGTTATAGGGGTGTGTGGTGGTGTAGTGGTCTAGTCCTGTTATAGGGGTGTGTGGTGGTGTAGGTCTAGTCCTGTTATAGGGGTGTGTGGTGGTGTAGTGGTCTAGTCCTGTTATAGGGGTGTGTGGTGGTGTAGTGGTCTAGTCCTGTTATAGGGGTGTGTGGTGGTGTAGTGGTCTAGTCCTGTTATAGGGGTGTGTGGTGGTGTAGTGGTCTAGTCCTGTTATAGGGGTGTGTGGTGGTGTAGTGGTCTAGTCCTGTTATAGGGGTGTGTGGTGGTGTAGGTCTAGTCCTGTTATAGGGGTGTGTGGTGGTGTAGTGGTCTAGTCCTGTTATAGGGGTGTGTGGTGGTGTAGTGGTCTAGTCCTGTTATAGGGGTGTGTGGTGGTGTAGTGGTCTAGTCCTGTTATAGGGGTGTGTGGTGGTGTAGTGGTCTAGTCCTGTTATAGGGGTGTGTGGTGGTGTAGTGGTCTAGTCCTGTTATAGGGGTGTGTGGTGGTGTAGGTCTAGTCCTGTTATAGGGGTGTGTGGTGGTGTAGTGGTCTAGTCCTGTTATAGGGGTGTGTGGTGGTGTAGTGGTCTAGTCCTGTTATAGAGGTGTGCGGTGGTGTAGGTCTAGTCCTGTTATAGGGGTGTGTGGTGGTGTAGTGGTCTAGTCCTGTTATAGGGGTGTGTGGTGGTGTAGTGGTCTAGTCCTGTTATAGGGGTGTGTGGTGGTGTAGTGGTCTAGTCCTGTTATAGGGGTGTGTGGTGGTGTAGTGGTCTAGTCCTGTTATAGGGGTGTGTGGTGGTGTAGTGGTCTAGTCCTGTTATAGGGGTGTGTGGTGGTGTAGTGGTCTAGTCCTGTTATAGGGGTGTGTGGTGGTGTAGTGGTCTAGTCCTGTTATAGGGGTGTGTGGTGGTGTAGTGGTCTAGTCCTGTTATAGGGGTGGTGGTGTAGGTCTAGTCCTGTTATAGGGGTGTGTGGTGGTGTAGGTCTAGTCCTGTTATAGGGGTGTGTGGTGGTGTAGTGGTCTAGTCCTGTTATAGGGGTGTGTGGTGGTGTAGTGGTCTAGTCCTGTTATAGGGGTGTGTGGTGGTGTAGTGGTCTAGTCCTGTTATAGGGGTGGTGGTGGTGTAGTGGTCTAGTCCTGTTATGGGGGTGTGTGGTGGTGTAGTGGTCTAGTCCTGTTATAGGGGTGTGTGGTGGTGTAGTGGTCTAGTCCTGTTATAGGGGTGTGTGGTGGTGTAGGTCTAGTCCTGTTATAGGGGTGTGTGGTGGTGTAGTGGTCTAGTCCTGTTATAGGGGTGTGTGGTGGTGTAGTGGTCTAGTCCTGTTATAGGGGTGGGTGGTGGTGTAGTGGTCTAGTCCTGTTATAGGGGTGTGTGGTGGTGTAGTGGTCTAGTCCTGTTATAGGGGTGGTGGTGGTGTAGTGGTCTAGTCCTGTTATAGGGGTGGTGGTGTAGTGGTCTAGTCCTGTTATAGGGGTGGTGGTGTAGTGGTCTAGTCCTGTTATAGGGGTGTGTGGTGGTGTAGTGGTCTGGTCCTGTTATAGGGGTGTGTGGTGGTGTAGTGGTCTGGTCCTGTTATAGGGGTGTGTGGTGGTGTAGTGGTCTAGTCCTGTTATAGGGGTGTGTGGTGGTGTAGTGGTCTAGTCCTGTTATAGGGGTGTGTGGTGGTGTAGTGGTCTAGTCCTGTTATGGGGGTGTGTGGTGGTGTAGTGGTCTAGTCCTGTTATAGGGGTGTGTGGTGGTGTAGTGGTCTGGTCCTGTTATAGGGGTGTGTGGTGGTGTAGTGGTCTAGTCCTGTTATAGGGGTGTGTGGTGGTGTAGTGGTCTAGTCCTGTTATAGGGGTGTGTGGTGGTGTAGTGGTCTAGTCCTGTTATAGGGGTGTGTGGTGGTGTAGGTCTAGTCCTGTTATAGGGGTGTGTGGTGGTGTAGTGGTCTAGTCCTGTTATAGGGGTGTGTGGTGGTGTAGTGGTCTAGTCCTGTTATAGGGGTGTGTGGTGGTGTAGTGGTCTAGTCCTGTTATAGGGGTGTGTGGTGGTGTAGGTCTAGTCCTGTTATAGGGGTGTGTGGTGGTGTAGTGGTCTAGTCCTGTTATAGGGGTGTGTGGTGGTGTAGGTCTAGTCCTGTTATAGGGGTGTGTGGTGGTGTAGGTCTAGTCCTGTTATAGGGGTGTGTGGTGTAGTGGTCTAGTCCTGTTATAGGGGTGTGTGGTGGTGTAGTGGTCTAGTCCTGTTATAGGGGTGTGTGGTGGTGTAGGTCTAGTCCTGTTATAGGGGTGTGTGGTGGTGTAGTGGTCTAGTCCTGTTATAGGGGTGTGTGGTGGTGTGGTCTAGTCCTGTTATAGGGGTGTGTGGTGGTGTAGGTCTAGTCCTGTTATAGGGGTGTGTGGTGGTGTAGTGGTCTAGTCCTGTTATAGGGGTGTGTGGTGGTGTAGTGGTCTAGTCCTGTTATAGGGGTGTGTGGTGGTGTAGTGGTCTAGTCCTGTTATAGGGGTGTGTGGTGGTGTAGTGGTCTAGTCCTGTTATAGGGGTGTGTGGTGGTGTAGTGGTCTAGTCCTGTTATAGGGGTGTGTGGTGGTGTAGTGGTCTAGTCCTGTTATAGGGGTGTGTGGTGTAGGTCTAGTCCTGTTATAGGGGTGTGTGGTGGTGTAGTGGTCTAGTCCTGTTATAGGGGTGTGTGGTGTAGGTCTAGTCCTGTTATAGGGGTGTGTGGTGGTGTAGTGGTCTAGTCCTGTTATAGGGGTGTGTGGTGGTGTAGTGGTCTAGTCCTGTTATAGGGGTGTGTGGTGGTGTAGTGGTCTAGTCCTGTTATAGGGGTGTGTGGTGGTGTAGTGGTCTAGTCCTGTTATAGGGGTGTGTGGTGGTGTAGTGGTCTAGTCCTGTTATAGGGGTGGTGGTGGTGTAGTGGTCTAGTCCTGTTATAGGGGTGTGTGGTGGTGTAGTGGTCTAGTCCTGTTATAGGGGTGTGTGGTGGTGTAGGTCTAGTCCTATTATAGGGGTGTGTGGTGGTGTAGGTCTAGTCCTGTTATAGGGGTGTGTGGTGGTGTAGTGGTCTAGTCCTGTTATAGGGGTGTGTGGTGTAGTGGTCTAGTCCTGTTATAGGGGTGTGTGGTGGTGTAGTGGTCTAGTCCTGTTATAGGGGTGTGTGGTGGTGTAGGTCTAGTCCTGTTATAGGGGTGTGTGGTGGTGTAGTGGTCTAGTCCTGTTATAGGGGTGTGTGGTGGTGTAGTGGTCTAGTCCTGTTATAGGGGTGTGTGGTGGTGTAGTGGTCTAGTCCTGTTATAGGGGTGTGTGGTGGTGTAGTGGTCTAGTCCTGTTATAGGGGTGTGTGGTGGTGTAGTGGTCTAGTCCTGTTATAGGGGTGTGTGGTGGTGTAGGTCTAGTCCTGTTATAGGGGTGTGTGGTGGTGTAGTGGTCTAGTCCTGTTATAGGGGTGTGTGGTGGTGTAGTGGTCTAGTCCTGTTATAGGGGTGGTGGTGTAGTGGTCTAGTCCTGTTATAGGGGTGTGTGGTGGTGTAGGTCTAGTCCTGTTATAGGGGTGTGTGGTGGTGTAGGTCTAGTCCTGTTATAGGGGTGTGTGGTGGTGTAGTGGTCTAGTCCTGTTATAGGGGTGTGTGGTGGTGTAGTGGTCTAGTCCTGTTATAGGGGTGTGTGGTGGTGTAGTGGTCTAGTCCTGTTATAGGGGTGTGTGGTGGTGTAGGTCTAGTCCTGTTATAGGGGTGTGTGGTGGTGTAGTGGTCTAGTCCTGTTATAGGGGTGTGTGGTGGTGTAGTGGTCTAGTCCTGTTATAGGGGTGTGTGGTGGTGTAGCGGTCTAGTCCTGTTATAGGGGTGTGCGGTGGTGTAGGTCTAGTCCTGTTATGGGGGTCTGTGGTGGTGTAGTGGTCTAGTCCTGTTATAGGGGTGTGTGGTGGTGTAGTGGTCTAGTCCTGTTATAGGGGTGTGTGGTGGTGTAGTGGTCTAGTCCTGTTATAGGGGTGTGTGGTGGTGTAGTGGTCTAGTCCTGTTATAGGGGTGTGTGGTGGTGTAGTGGTCTAGTCCTGTTATAGGGGTGTGTGGTGGTGTAGGTCTAGTCCTGTTATAGGGGTGTGTGGTGGTGTAGTGGTCTAGTCCTGTTATAGGGGTGTGTGGTGGTGTAGGTCTAGTCCTGTTATAGGGGTGTGTGGTGGTGTAGTGGTCTAGTCCTGTTATAGGGGTGTGTGGTGGTGTAGTGGTCTAGTCCTGTTATAGGGGTGTGTGGTGGTGTAGGTCTAGTCCTGTTATGGGGGTGTGTGGTGGTGTAGGTCTAGTCCTGTTATAGGGGTGTGTGGTGGTGTAGTGGTCTAGTCCTGTTATGGGGGTGTGTGGTGGTGTAGTGGTCTAGTCCTGTTATAGGGGTGTGTGGTGGTGTAGTGGTCTAGTCCTGTTATAGGGGTGTGTGGTGGTGTAGGTCTAGTCCTGTTATAGGGGCGGTGGTGTAGTGGTCTAGTCCTGTTATGGGGGTGTGTGGTGGTGTAGTGGTCTAGTCCTGTTATAGGGGTGTGTGGTGGTGTAGTGGTCTAGTCCTGTTATAGGGGTGTGTGGTGGTGTAGTGGTCTAGTCCTGTTATAGGGGTGTGTGGTGGTGTAGGTCTAGTCCTGTTATAGGGGTCTGTGGTGGTGTAGTGGTCTAGTCCTGTTATAGGGGTGTGTGGTGGTGTAGTGGTCTAGTCCTGTTATAGGGGTGTGTGGTGGTGTAGTGGTCTAGTCCTGTTATAGGGGTGTGTGGTGGTGTAGTGGTCTAGTCCTGTTATAGGGGTGTGTGGTGGTGTAGTGGTCTAGTCCTGTTATAGGGGTGTGTGGTGGTGTAGGTCTAGTCCTGTTATAGGGGTGGTGGTGTAGGTCTAGTCCTGTTATAGGGGTGTGTGGTGGTGTAGTGGTCTAGTCCTGTTATAGGGGTGTGTGGTGGTGTAGGTCTAGTCCTGTTATAGGGGTGTGTGGTGGTGTAGTGGTCTAGTCCTGTTATAGGGGTGGGCGGTGGTGTAGTGGTCTAGTCCTGTTATAGGGGTGTGTGGTGGTGTAGGTCTAGTCCTGTTATAGGGGTGGTGGTGTAGTGGTCTAGTCCTGTTATAGGGGTGTGTGGTGGTGTAGTGGTCTAGTCCTGTTATAGGGGTGTGTGGTGGTGTAGGTCTAGTCCTGTTATAGGGGTGTGTGGTGGTGTAGTGGTCTAGTCCTGTTATAGGGGTGTGTGGTGGTGTAGTGGTCTAGTCCTGTTATAGGGGTGTGTGGTGGTGTAGCGGTCTAGTCCTGTTATAGGGGTGTGTGGTGGTGTAGTGGTCTAGTCCTGTTATAGGGGTGTGTGGTGGTGTAGTGGTCTAGTCCTGTTATAGGGGTGGTGGTGTAGTGGTCTAGTCCTGTTATAGGGGTGTGTGGTGGTGTAGTGGTCTAGTCCTGTTATAGGGGTCTGTGGTGGTGTAGTGGTCTAGTCCTGTTATAGGGGTGTGTGGTGGTGTAGTGGTCTAGTCCTGTTATAGGGGTGTGTGGTGGTGTAGGTCTAGTCCTGTTATAGGGGTGTGTGGTGGTGTAGTGGTCTAGTCCTGTTATAGGGGTGTGTGGTGGTGTAGTGGTCTAGTCCTGTTATAGGGGTGTGTGGTGGTGTAGTGGTCTAGTCCTGTTATAGGGGTGTGTGGTGGTGTAGTGGTCTAGTCCTGTTATAGGGGTGTGTGGTGGTGTAGTGGTCTAGTCCTGTTATAGGGGTGTGTGGTGGTGTAGTGGTCTAGTCCTGTTATAGGGGTGTGTGGTGGGGAAGGTCTAGTCCTGTTATAGGGGTGTGTGGTGGTGTAGTGGTCTAGTCCTGTTATAGGGGTGTGTGGTGGTGTAGTGGTCTAGTCCTGTTATAGGGGTGTGTGGTGGTGTAGTGGTCTAGTCCTGTTATAGGGGTGTGTGGTGGTGTAGTGGTCTAGTCCTGTTATAGGGGTGTGTGGTGGTGTAGGTCTAGTCCTGTTATAGGGGTGTGTGGTGGTGTAGTGGTCTAGTCCTGTTATAGGGGTGTGTGGTGGTGTAGGTCTAGTCCTGTTATAGGGGTGTGTGGTGGTGTAGTGGTCTAGTCCTGTTATAGGGGTGGTGGTGTAGTGGTCTAGTCCTGTTATAGGGGTGTGTGGTGGTGTAGTGGTCTAGTCCTGTTATAGGGGTGTGTGGTGGTGTAGGTCTAGTCCTGTTATAGGGGTGTGTGGTGGTGTAGGTCTAGTCCTGTTATAGGGGTGTGTGTTGGTGTAGTGGTCTAGTCCTGTTATAGGGGTGTGTGGTGGTGTAGTGGTCTAGTCCTGTTATAGGGGTGTGTGGTGGTGTAGTGGTCTAGTCCTGTTATAGTGGTGGTGGTGGTGTAGTGGTCTAGTCCTGTTATAGGGGTGTGTGGTGGTGTAGGTCTAGTCCTGTTATAGGGGTGGTGGTGTAGTGGTCTAGTCCTGTTATAGGGGTGGTGGTGTAGTGGTCTAGTCCTGTTATAGGGGTGTGTGGTGGTGTAGGTCTAGTCCTGTTATAGGGGTGTGTGGTGGTGTAGTGGTCTAGTCCTGTTATAGGGGTGTGTGGTGGTGTAGTGGTCTAGTCCTGTTATAGGGGTGTGTGGTGGTGTAGTGGTCTAGTCCTGTTATAGTGGTGGTGGTGTAGTGGTCTAGTCCTGTTATAGGGGTGTGTGGTGGTGTAGTGGTCTAGTCCTGTTATAGGGGTGTGTGGTGGTGTAGGTCTAGTCCTGTTATAGGGGTGTGTGGTGGTGTAGTGGTCTAGTCCTGTTATAGGGGTGTGTGGTGGTGTAGGTCTAGTCCTGTTATAGTGGTGGTGGTGGTGTAGTGGTCTAGTCCTGTTATAGGGGTGTGTGGTGGTGTAGTGGTCTAGTCCTGTTATAGGGGTGTGTGGTGGTGTAGTGGTCTAGTCCTGTTATAGGGGTGTGCGGTGGTGTAGTGGTCTAGTCCTGTTATAGGGGTGTGTGGTGGTGTAGTGGTCTAGTCCTGTTATAGGGGTGTGCGGTGGTGTAGGTCTAGTCCTGTTATAGGGGTCTGTGGTGGTGTAGCGGTCTAATGCATCATGTTCCGGTGCAGCTGCCCACCGGGAACCGCTGGTCTCGCCAGATCTGAGTATGGCCCGATCCCAGAGGGAGGGGCCTATTGGGCCGCCGCTCCCTGAGGGTGGTTAGTTTCATCTCTCACACAACAGCAACCCTGTCTGGTGTTTGAATAACGGTTGTGAGCTGAGATAGTCAGGGAGTTGTCTGAGCTGAGATAGTCAGGGAGTTGTCTGAGCTGAGATAGTCAGGGAGTTGTCTGAGCTGAGATAGTCAGGGAGTTGTCTGAGCTGAGATAGTCAGGGAGTTGTCTGAGCTGAGATAGTCAGGGAGTGGTCTGAGCTGAGATAGTCAGGGAGTTGTCTGAGCTGAGATAGTCAGGAAGTGGTCTCTCTTTCACAGTGCCAACAGGTCGGGTTGTGTGATGAATCCTCGTCACACAACCCCCTACAGTTAGTAGGGGGTAATTGAACACTAGGTCAGCGTCAATTGGCTACCAAACTGATATGAAAATGAGATAAAATCCTAAAATAAGTATATAAAATAAAATACAAAATTGTTGAAAAAAAGCTGTTATAGGCTACAAAAAAGATACACATTTCCAAAATTCCCAAGCTTAACTTCACATGGTAAATTTCCAGAAAGTTTCTGGAAATTGACCGAAAAATTTTCACCCCTTTGCAACCCTAAATGCAACCAATTCTATATCCGCACCGTGCAACATGAACGTGAAGTTTATAAATGTTTATAAATGAACGAATCCTCAGTTTGTATTTCACTCAGCTGTTTGCTTACCCAACAGCACGCCGCCTGCACGCCTTTTATAAACGTAACACGAATAAATAAATACCATCCACGGCCAACTCATCAGCTCTCCCGTCTAAGGAGGTCAAAAGTCGTTGGCTGTTTGGTAACTTTGGGTTGAAATGGTGGTGGAGCACAGACCTCAGCCCATGAATGCGTTCCGTGGCTCTGTGCGCTCACGTGCACGCAGGACATGTTTGGTGTTGCTACATTCGTTAGGTCAAAAGCATTCGTTAGGTCAAAAGCATTCGTTAGGTCAAAAGCATTCGTTAGGTCAAAAGCATTCGTTAGGTCACAAGCATTCGTTGGGTCAAAAGCATTCGTTGGATCAAAAGCATTCATTGGGTCAAAAGCATTCGTTAGGTCAAAAGCATTCGTTGGGTCAAAAGCATTTGTTGGGTCAAAAGCATTCGTTGGGTCAAAGCATTCGTTAGGTCAAAAGCATTCGTTGGGTCACAAGCATTCGTTAGGTCACAAGCATTCGTTAGGTCAAAAGCATTCGTTAGGTCAAAAGCATTCGTTAGGTCACAAGCATTCGTTAGGTCAAAAGCATTCGTTGGGTCAAAAGCATTCGTTGGGTCAAAAGCATTCGTTGGATCAAAAGCATTCGTTAGGTCAAAAGCATTCGTTGGGTCAAAAGCATTCGTTGGGTCAAAAGCATTCGTTGGGTCAAAAGCATTCGTTAGGTCAAAAGCATTCGTTGGGTCAAAAGCATTCGTTAGGTCAAAAAGCATTCGTTGGGTCAAAAGCATTCGTTGGATCAAAAGCATTATTCCAATCAATCTCCCATTTAGTTTGAGAGAGAAGCCGTCCTACAGTATCTGGTTAGATGAAACACAGTTCCCACTCTGAAGGGATCGGGGTTCATCTTGAAAAACACACGAAAAGGGACACCCATTGGATCTTGTGCTATCCTTTGGACTATCTGTCTCGGTAAATGAAATATGTGTAAAAACACTGTATCTCAGACCATGTGCCTGTATTGTTTACCCCTTTTAACCCTGAAAATACAGTGACAACATTTGAATATTAATTGGATTTTCCCCATTATACTAGAAAGCGCAGTTTCTCAACTTTCAGCAAGTGTTGGAGTGAGGAATTTTTTAGATTTGTTAGATATTTTTTTAATATTATTAAATATTTGTTAGATATTTTTAAAATGTTGCCGGTGACGTGGTCGTATCGAAAGGGTTAATCCCTTAGTCCCCGGCCCTGGAAGTAAATCATGCGCCCCTGCACGCCACCAGCGCTCTCTTAACCCTTTGACTGCTTGGCAGTTTTCTGATAGTGTTAATGATTCCCTGCTCTGCACTATGGATGGGAATGTGCTCTCAGTGCTGAGGAGCTTCTCTCCTCGATTCCACATGCACTGAAATATTGGATACTGTTGCCCCGTTCAGGCTTAGACGCACCAACGCACTTCCAGAGCCGTGGCTCAATGACTCTACCCGTGTCTCAGACGCGCATGCAGGCTCCATGACTCTACCCATGCTCTCAGACGCGCATGCAGGCTCCATGACTCTACTACCCGCGCTCTCAGACGCGCATGCAGGCTCCATGGCTCTACCCGCGCTCTCAGACGCGCATGCAGGCTCCATGACTCTACCCGCGCTCTCAGACATGCATGCAGGCTCCATGACTCTACCCGCGCTCTCAGACATGCATGCAGGCTCCATGACTCTACCCGCGCTCTCAGACGCGCATGCAGGCTCCATGACTCTACCCGCGCTCTCAGACGCGCATGCAGGTGCGTGGAGAGAAAGTGGAGAAAGGACAAACTCCACGTCTCTCTGGAAATCCTTCATGGCTGCCTTTCTGACTACCAGAGAGCTGTTAAAGCGGACAAAACGGAGTACATTTCTATTTTAGTGTCCAACAACAGCCACAAGCCTCAGGTTCTTTTTAATGTCCTTAATTCTCTCATAAATCCCTGTGATGCATCTGCTATTGTGCCATCGCCTACTCTCTGTGGAAAATGTCTACATTTTTTCATAGATAAAGTGTCTGCTCTCACGCCAGACCCCGCCCCTCTTCTACGCCCTGCCGCCTTGAGACGGTATCCCTCTCTTCACTGTCTGATGTCGTCAAGCACCTGCGGCCAACAAACTGCTCCTCAGATAGCGTTCCCTCTCGCCTCCTCAAAGAAGTGTTTGACTCGGTTGGAGCGTTTGACTGTTGATTAATACTTGCCTCAGCTCAGGCTGTGTCCCAGCTGCCTTCAAACATGCTGTGATGAATCCCTGCCTCGGCTCAGGCTGTGTCCCAGCTGCCTCCAAACATGCTGTGGTGAAGCTCTTCATCAAGAAGAAACATCTTGACCCCTCTATTCTCTCCAATCTCTCAGCTACCCTTCTTGTCCAAGGTATCGGAGCGAGTAGTTTATGTCCAGCTGCAGTTGTTTTTAACTGCACATGACGTTCACCAAAAGTTCCAGTCTGGCTTCAAACCAAGACACAGCACTGAAACAGCCCTTCTGAGAGTTTTTAATGATCTACTCTACCGGTGACTCAGGTAGTCCTGCTGTTCTGGTGCTCCGGGACCTGACGGCCGCCTTCGACGCTGTGGACCACAGGACTTTGCTCTCACGGCTTGAACAGTGTGTAGGTGTCACTGACTCTGCCCTCAATTGGTTCCACTCCTACCTGACAGATCGGAGGTTCTCTGTGCAGTTCTGAGTTCTCCTCTGCTGTGGCCCCTCTTACCTGAGGGGTTCCTCAGGG
>NW_028176612.1:142500-150660 GCF_949987555.1 Borostomias antarcticus | reverse complement strand
GGGGGGGGGGGTATATCCTGGGGGGGCAGGTCAGGGGTTTATCTGTCTAGTGAGGGCTGAGGGGGGGGGTATATCCTGGGGGGGGCAGGTCAGGGGTTTATCTGTCTAGTGAGGGCTGAGGGGGGGGGGTATATCCTGGGGGGGCAGGTCAGGGGTTTATCTGTCTAGTGAGGGCTGAGGGGGGGGGGGTTATCCTAGGGGGGCAGGTCAGGGGTTTATCTGTCTAGTGAGGGCTGAGGGGGGGGGTTATCCTAGGGGGGCAGGTCAGGGGTTTATCTGTCTAGTGAGGGCTGAGGGGGGGGTTACCCTAGGGGGGCAGGTCAGGGGTTTATCTGTCTAGTGAGGGCTGAGGGGGGGGGTATATCCTGGGGGGGCAGGTCAGGGGTTTATCTGTCTAGTGAGGGCTGAGGGGAGGGGGTATCCTAGGGGGGCAGGTCAGGGGTTTATCTGTCTAGTGAGGGCTGAGGGGGGGGTATATCCTAGGGGGGGGCAGGTCAGGGGTTTATCTGTCTAGTGAGGGCTGAGGGGGGGTATATCCTAGGGGGGCAGGTCAGGGGTTTATCTGTCTAGTGAGGGCTGAGGGGGGGGTATATCCTAGGGGGGGGCAGGTCAGGGGTTTATCTGTCTAGTGAGGGCTGAGGGGGGGTATGTGCTGTAGGATGTCTTGTGGAGCGTTTCCATAGTTGAGACCTTCTACTTCCCATGATGCTCTTGGCTCTGCAGTGCGTGGAGGACGGCGAGTTCGCGGACGCAGTCAGAGCCTTCAGCTCGGCCAGGAAAGAGCACACCCTGTTCACCGACACCCAGCTGTGAGGGGCCCCCCCAGGCCCCCCCCACGCCAGGACCAGGGCCCCCCCGGCCACGCCAGGACCAGGACCAGGGCCCCCCCCCGCCACGCCAGGACCAGGACCAGGGAACGGTCACCACCTACCTGTGACCAGGGCCCCCCCGGCCTCGCCAGGACCAGGACCAGGGCCCCCCCACCCACACCAGGACCAGGGAACGGTCACCACCTACCTGTGACCAGGCCCCCCCACCCAGTAACCAGACACCGTCACAGGGGCCCTGACCTAAACCATGAAGCTCCCAACTCCCCCTGCCCACCCAGGGACCAGAGAGCTGGACTCACAACCAGTCGGACACGAGCTTCAGACACAACTTCAAGGACCTTATATTTATTATTGATCACTCTATGCCAACTGACATAACCTGGAAAATATATTCGTTCTAAAAAAAAGTGCTATATAAATAAGATGCTTGATTATTATGATGATGAAGATGAGTGTGTATCTGGTACCTGTGTATCAAAGATGTGTGTATCTGTGTATCGAGGATGTGTGTATCAAAGATGTGTGTATCTGTGTATCAAGGGTGTGTGCATCTGTGTATCAAAGGTGTGTGTGTGTGTATCTGGGCCCTGTGTCTAGCAGACAGTTGTAGCAATAGCCTTAGATTGTCTTTGAGAGTGATCCTTGAGAAAGCCAAC
The DNA here is from genome assembly GCF_949987555.1 of Borostomias antarcticus. Taxonomy (NCBI): domain Eukaryota; kingdom Metazoa; phylum Chordata; class Actinopteri; order Stomiiformes; family Stomiidae; genus Borostomias; species Borostomias antarcticus. Next base: position 149,174 of record NW_028176612.1, on the reverse strand, counting down.
TGTTAAGGTCTTAGATGTCGGTACGTTGGTGTCGGCACTGAGGGCAGCGTTGCCTGGTCTGTAGGGTGTGACCTTGATCTGTGCTTTGAGAAGCACCTTTTGATGCGGTCAGCTTATTGCGTCAGAGCTGATCACCATTGTTTTGTGTTGAAGTACTTACTAATATACTAAGACTTTTATGTGCAGGATTCCAGTATGCGTTTTTGGTATGTACATTCTTACATTGTGCATATATATACTTTTTTTTTACACTGACAGTATTATATTAAGAGTATTATTTGCTGATTTTAAAGAAAAAAAAATCATTGTTGTTTATTGTCATGTCTATCATGTCAAATTATCATTTATTTTGCAGACTGTTCTAATTACTATATCTGACTTCACGTTGTCTAAATGTGGTGTAGTGATGATGTATGAGTGATGTATTTCACGTGTGGGTGAGAGCACTTCACATGTCCGTTTACACTGAAATTACTCTTACATACATGTGAGATACCCTCACATACACTTCTGAATATGCTCTCACATATACATGTGAGATAAGCTGTGTTCAGAATCGCTCCCTATTCACTATATAGGGCGTCAGCCATTTTGTTTGTAGAGTCAGAATTCTCCACGGAATTTTCGTTCCCTATATAGTCCACTATTTATTACCCACAATTCACCTTGATTTGCAGGGAACAGTACATGTACCCTACATTTTCTCCGTTCCCTAGGTAGTTCACTACATGGTGAACCCTATCTAGGGAATAGGGAGTGAGGGAACGAGGGAGCGATTCCCAACACAACTATAGTCTCACATACTAATGAAATTCCTCTTACATACAACTATTGCATTTCAGTAGTATGTGAGGGTATTTCTCACATGTATGTGAGAGTATTCACGTGTAGCCTACGAGAGAGGTAAAGTATGGAATATGGCCTATAGGACCTCATAATACGGAGCAACACACACACACGCACACACACACAACACACACACACACACACACACACAGCCCTGAGGGGGCAGTATGCCAGGCTGGGTAGCAGCAGTCAGCAGCGTTTTCATCGTCCCTCAGAGGGACACTCACAACATCACACATGCCGCTGATCAAGGACACCATGACAAGGACACTGCTCCTGCACGTCACACACACACACACTTTCACACTAATTCACAGCTATTGTCAGAGGTGGAGAACAGAGTTGGAGAGAGGAAGTGATTGTGAGAGACAAAACGCCCCAGGGAAGCTCAGCCAACTCGCAGACGCAGAAGCAACACTGCCCTTGTGTGTGAAACATAATGTAATCCGGCCCGCAAAATAATAGGGACTTTAAGCCTTTTAACCCTGAAAATACAGTGACAACATTTCGAATATTAATTGGATTTTCCCTATAATACTAGAAAGCGCAGTTTCTCAGCTTTCAGCAAGTGTTGGAGTGAGGAATTTTTTAGATTTGTTAGATTTTTAAAAAAATATTATTAAATATTTGTTAGATATTTTTAAAATGTTGCCGGTGACGTGGTCGTATTAAGCAACGACCGCTACGGTGACCGGAAGTGGACCAAAGCTCGATAGATAAACCTTCCTGCCGTAAGCAGCTGATTATACGACGGCAAAAAAAACATGTTTGGCGAAGTGGCTACAACGTCTCATCGCGGGGACACTTCACCCTAGGGAGGGTCGGCTGTTCGCTTAACGATTTTGACCGCTATGGCGATAGCGCTCATAGCAGATCTATTTCCGGCCACCTTAGCAGTCCTAAAAACTCGTTGCTCAAAGTCCCTAGTGTCTTTGTACACGGCGCCGGTAGGCAGGCCTACAATGCAAAATTCAAGTCACTCGAACGTGGGGGGAAATGCTGTTATTGTGCCCCTAATTGACCCCCTAACTTTTGACCTCTATTGGACCAGTCCAGTCCCATGTTCCCAGTGGATCAAACCAAGTTGTCCGAGAGGGGGGAGTCTGTTATTGTGCAAAATCAATCATCCATTCTATACATCCATGATCCGCACGCGACTATGAACGGAATGCAGCTGTTTTCATGATTAACTAACGTTAGGAACACACACCGTTTCCAGAAAGATGGACAGAGTGTTTTTGTGGAGTTCAATGGAAATGCTACCTGACTGATATACAAAAAGTAGCCGTTCTAAAGGAATATAATGTCGAGAGTTATTCATTACTACACATGGAGAACAGTGTGAGTCGTAGGGAGACGAGAGGAAAAAACGAGCCACACAGCTGAGAGGGTTAACGCCTCAGCAGTCTTTCAATATAAGTGTCTTGCAAGAAATAGAATAGTAGCCTACAAATGTATTCAAGTGTCTGGCAAGAAATGGAAACAAACTTGAACTTAAATAAATGCAAGTACAGGTCCAGGGCAGGCTTACAGTAGTGATGCATCTTGCAGCTAAAATAGAATAAACTACAAATGTAGGCTATTCAAGATAAAAATCAAAGTAAGGATAAAAGATTTGCACTAACTGTTCAAATATATTAAAATGTATAGAAACCGGTTTGAATTTGTATGATGAAAATGTTAGTTATGGAATAGTCTCACAACATTTAGAGACGGACTTATCCGTCTCTAAATGTTGACATTGAAGTGGCCCTCCTATGAGTTGACGATACCAGCAGTGGCCCCAAGCCAATTTGAGTTTGAGACCCCTGCTCTATACAGTAGATTACCCCTTCAACATTTTAAAAGTACTCAGGTCGATTGACAACAGAATTTTATAAAAACAAATGATAGAAAATGAAGGTGTTAGGACCCAGGCGCACAGCAATGGAGGAGTCGGATGAACAGTTCAAGCCTGGAGGGGTGATTTAATAGAACCAAGGAGGGGAGCCACAAAAGGTTGCCACAAAAATATCAGCTATCACTTCCTCTATCACTTTCAGATCATTCGACCCCCTCCAGTTTTCCACCTCATGTTGTGCCGGTCTTGATTTATTTTCTTCCCTCATCCGGGCCTCCTCCTCCCATCTCTTCTCACACTCTCTCATTTTCTCCTCCAATCTCCTAATTCTCTCACCATCTGTGATCTCATTAGGCTGGGCCACCCTCTTCTCCTTCATCTCTTTCTGTTCCTTCTCATTTCTTTTCTCCATCCTCTTTCTCTCCGTCTCACTTAATCTCTCCATCTCTTTTTGTCCGGCGTCCATGACTGTGTAACTGAGCGTTGTCATCCTCTGTCTCTCTCTTCTATGTCTGCCTTCTCTCAGTCTCCTCCCTCTCTCTCTCTGCCACCCCACCTCTCTCTCTTTTTAGCTCTTCCTCACGTCCACTTCCCATCTCTCTTTCCATTTCTTTCTGTCTCTCCCATCTCTCTTTTTCTTCCATCTTATGCTCACCAGCTTGTTGGGTAGAAGCACCGAGCTCAGGGGTTGATAGTGTGTGTGTGGAATATATTTTGTATGTTTACATTATGTATAAAGTACTTATCTATGTACAAGAGAAGAGTGTTTTTCCCCCCAAATGGTTCTATGTTGCTCCATATCTGAATGTCTGTGTGTCATGTGACATTACTGTTAATGACGTACTGTATTTGTGAAACTGTATAAATGTACATAACCTTTAAAGTTGTCTCAGGTTTCTTTCATGCGTTATCAATCAATCAACCAATCAATCAATCAATCAATCAAAGCTTTATTTGTAGAGCGCATTTCATACCCAGAGGCAACACAATGCGCTTTACAGAGAACAAGGGAGGTGGGCATACGACCCACCCCTACATATTCCAGAGGGAAGCAAAAAAACAGTAATCACCCGGGGGCCAGATAAGTGAGCTGTAAAAATTCTTCCCTGACCCCTCTCAACAAGGCGATCGAGCAAGCTCCAGGAGTATGTTTGTCTACCGGCTAAGAACATTTATAAAGCAATAAATCACATTAAATTACATTTCAGAGTAAGAGAGGCTTAAAAAGCATCATAGGAGAGACATGGCAAATACTGGTGTGTGTTTGCTATGGCCCAGGCCTAAAGCCGGAAGTGGGCTGGTGTATGTCTGTGTGTACGTGTGTGTGTGTGTTAACTAAATGCAACGACATCCACAGCAGACACAGGGGTATCTATCGGACTCCGGGAGGTCTGGGTTATGTTGCCCAGATATGGATAAAAGACAGTTAGCTCTCTCATACTTGGGCCTCAAAAGTGCAAACTCAGATAAATATAACGCACCTCAAGTCAAATGTACAGTGTGTGTACTTGACCGAGGTTCTCAGTATGTGACTCACAATTCTCACCACTAGAGGGCGTCACACTCCAATTAATTCACCCATTCCCCCCTCTTTCTCATTCCATCAACTCATAGTTGATCAGATGGTAAATGGACTGCATTTACGTATAACGCTTTTATCCAAAGCGGCCTCTCATTCACCCATTCACCTCTCCCCGCCTCCACCCTATCTCTCTCTCCCCTCCCTCTCTCTCGTCGGATCATGGGCTGTGCACTCGGGGGTCAGGAGCGCATGCGCGCCTCTGTCTTGGGCTGCTTTCAAATCCTACTGCTAGCCTACGAGAAGTCTTCAAAATAACAAAACGACCTTGAATATGAATGATTCATAGAGAGCGATGACCCTTATTTAATATCACCAATAATGCCTATCCATCTCTATCGAAAACGTGGACAATTAACGACTGGATTTAACGGACTGATTATCCGATCAGCCTTTTAAGCGCTCCTATTTAATTCTGAATGTGGGAGTGTATTAAATAAGTTGTATCGTTGGGTCTTAAGCAAAAACAAGCTTAAATCTATTTAAATCTAGCCCTGCATTTATTTCAATTAGCTGGCCGCCTGGACTATAGCCGTCACAGTGTTCTATCCGTGACATCACGGGCACTACGGCGTCACATCACGCACACGTCACAGCGGCAAGGTCTATATCTTGCTGTAACGAGTGGACAAGCCTCATTACGATGTTTGCGATGAGAAGAGCATGTTGTTAAAGATGTGGCTTTGACAAGATGTTTGTTAGTGGAGTAAACCAAGTTTTTAGAGTCATAGTGCCATCTGGTGGATATGGACGTCCTGAGCCCACGCCCGATCAGATCCCGTTCCTGTTGATTGACAACACACTCCTCTGCTGTGGACTTTTAATCGCTCTCTCCTTGGGCGTGATCGTGCCTTGGCTATTCGATCAATGGAGAGATCGCCGTGGAAATATTAAGGTTGGTAATCAAAGTTTCATTGTACATTAATAATTTACAATTCAAACAAATACAGAAGCTGCTCTGTCTTTGTGAAACCTTAATGACCTCAACATCCATCTTGTATTTCCTTTATGAATTAGGATGGAAACCGTAAAGACGATCATCGGTAAGTTCAGAATGTTTTTTCAGTGTATCCAACAGTGTGTGTGTGTGTGTGTGTGTGTGTTTGTTTGTGTGAGATGTGTGTGTTTATGTGTAAAATGTGTGGTATGATGCATTTTGATTGTACAAGTGTACTGAAATCATCAAAAGTCATTTAAGTTTTTTGTATTTTATTGTACCTCAAAAGGGCCGAGCTGGAAAGTAAGATAGCCCGGTGCGAAAGCTTCCTTTCCCGTTTGGATGCACTTATGAAGATACGTGCACATGCGAGCCATTGTGACTGTTCAGGACAAGAGGATTCACATTCTGACTCCTATGATCCGGGGGGCTGTGGACACGACCCGGCGTCTGAGACGAGTAGAGGCTCCGCCCCCGTGCCACCCGGCCGCGTCGCCGAGCCCTTCCCGACACACGAGGGCGAAAGTTCAAATGGCGAATCTGACACACCACCGTCTGTCAGCAGTCCATCTGACACAGACCTGTCTGTCAGCTGTCCATCTGTCAGAACACCACTCTCCATGAGAAGGACCAGTAGAGCAGATAGCCCCACTAGCGCCTTTTCCACCCCCATGGCGTCAAGTGGTGTGGTGGTTAAGGGCCAATCTCAGAGAGCGGCGACTTCCACATCGGCCTCTCTGATGAAGAGGGCACCTGGCACAGCCCCGTCTGTCACAGCCCCGTCTGAACCAGTCCCTTCTGTCACAGCTCCATCTGTCAGTCCAACACTCTCCATGACCAGGACCAGTAGAGGACACAGCCCCGCTAGCGCCTTATCCACCCCCATGGCGTCTAGTGGTGTGCTGGTAAAGGACCAATCTGAGCTAAACGTTCCACGATCACCCGAGCCCCACTGGAGACGAGATCTGAAGCTCTCTCGGCGTCAGAGGCTCATTTGTAAGGAGTGGGAAGACGTCTGTGAAGGAGCGACCACTTCTACCTCGGACTCTCTTATGAAGAGGGTACCTGATACAGCCCTGTCTGTAACAGGTCCATCTGTCAGTCCACCACTCTCCATGACTAGGACCAGTAGAGGACACAGCCCCGCTAGCCACCTATCCACGAACAAGGTGTGTAGTGGTGTGCTGGTAAAGGACCAATCTAACCCGGACGTTCCACAAACACCCGAGCCCCACTGGAGGCGAGATCTGGAGCTCTCTCGGCGTCAGAGACTCTTTCACAAGAAGTGGGAGGGAGTCTTTCAAGGGGCGGCCATTTCCACCTCGGACTCTATGGTTAAGCCACCACCACCACCTCCACCACCACCACCACCTCCACCACCACCTCCACTGTCGTGAGTTGTTGGAAAAAGTACGTCGGATCGAATGATGACGTTCAAGACACAATACACAACAAATAACCCCACGATGAAC
>NW_028176612.1:12500-137500 GCF_949987555.1 Borostomias antarcticus | reverse complement strand
GTGACACGTTTGGAATATATTTTGTATGTATACATTATGTATAAAGTACTTATCTATGTACAAGAGAAGAGTGTTTTCTGCTCCTATAGTGACTCCCCCCAAATGGTTCTATGTTGCTCCATATCTGAATGTCTGTGTCATGTGACATTACTGTTAATGACGTACTGTATTTGTGAAACTGTATAAATGTACATAACCTTTAAAGTTGTCTCAGGTTTCTTTCATGCGTTATCAATCAATCAATCAATCAATCAAAGCTTTATTTGTAGAGCGCATTTCATACCCAGAGGCAACACAATGCGCTTTACAGAGAACAAGGGAGGTGGGCATACGACCCACCCCTACATATTCCAGAGGGAAGGAAAAGAACAGTAATCACCCGGGGGTCAGATAAGTGAGCTGTACAAATTACAAATTACAAGCGTGTGGCGTGAGATTACTAAACACTAGCAACTCACTTTCCCTCCAAAAGGAACCTGACCTGGACCGGGTCCCTCCCTCGGGGTGACAGGGGGCAGTGATCGGGGTGACAGGGGCAGTGATCGGGGTGACAGGGGCAGTGATCGGGGTGACAGGGGCAGTGGTCGGGGTGACAGGGGCAGTGATCGGGGTGACAGGGGCAGTGATCGGGATGACAGGGGCAGTGATCGGGGTGACAGGGGCAGTGATCGGGGTGACCGGGCCAGTGGTCGGGGTGACAGGGGCAGTGATCGGGGTGACAGGGGCAGTGATCGGGGTGACCGGGGCAGTGATCGGGGTGACAGGGGCAGTGATCGGGGTGACAGGGGCAGTGGTCGGGGTGACAGGAGCAGTGATCGGGGTGACAGGGGCAGTGATCGGGGTGACAGGGGCAGTGATCGGGGTGACAGGGGCAGTGATCGGGGTGACCGGGCCAGTGGTCGGGGTGACAGGGGCAGTGATCGGGGTGACAGGGGCAGTGATCGGGGTGACCGGGGCAGTGATCGGGGTGACAGGGGCAGTGATCGGGGTGACAGGGGCAGTGATCAGGGTGACCGGGGCATTGATCGGGGTGACTGGGGCAGTGGTCGGGGTGACCGGGGCATTGATCGGGGTGACAGGGCAGTGATCGGGGTGACTGGGGCATTGATCGGGGTGACCGGGGCATTGATCGGGGTGACCGGGCCAGTGATCGGGGTGACCGGGGCAGTGATCGGGGTGACCGGGGCAGTGATCCAGCACTGTTTAAAAAGCAGCTCAATAAGCTGTCTGATTGGTGTAGCCTGGCCACGCCCAGTCATGCCCTTCTGAGTGAGCAGTCGTGGTGTCGGGGGAGGGGGGGGGGGTTGATGGTGATATGGAACTGCTGGACCCACCCAGCCTCCCCCCCCAGACGTCCTACCTGGGTTGTTCACACGGAGGAGGCGGGTCCCGGGGGGGAGGGTCCCGGGGGGGAGGGTCTGGGGGGGAAGGGTCCCGGGGGGAGGGTCCCGGGGGGGAGGGTCCGGGTTGTTCACACGGAGGAGGCGGGTCCCGGGGGGGTGGGTCCGGCGCGCTCCAGGGCCATGATCTGGATCACGGTGCCGCGACGCCTGGCGGCGCTGAGGTGGGTCTGAGAGTGACACCGCCACAACCTCCTCCTCAGCTCCGACTGGACCTGGACGCACGGGACAGAGGGACAGGGACACACACGGGACAGAGGGACAGGGACACGCACGGGACAGAGGGACAGGGACACGCACGGGACAGAGGGACAGGGACACGCACGGGACAGAGGGACAGGGACACGCACGGGACAGAGGGACAGGGACACGCACGGGACAGAGGGACAGGGACACGCACGGGACAGAGGGACAGGGACACGCACGGGACAACGGTCAGATCCAGATGACCCAACGGTCAGATCCAGATGACCCAACGGTCCGAACCAGATGACCCAACGGTCCGAACCAGATGACCCAACGGTCAGAACCAGATGACCCAACGGTCAGATCCAGATGACCCAACGGTCAGATCCAGATGACCCAACGGTCAGATCCAGATGACCCAACGGTCAGATCCAGATGACCCAACGGTCAGATCCAGATGACCCAACGGTCAGATCCAGATGACCCAACGGTCAGATCCAGATGACCCAACGGTCACAACGGCAACGTTGAGTTCGACCGCTGCTCACGCGCTGCTTTTCTCCCGCCTTCTCTTAAACAGGTTATCCGCGCGCGAGGGAGGAGCGCGAGCTGCAGATGTGGGCGCGCCCTCGCTTCTTCTTCTCCCTTCAGAGCGGGATGGGAAGGTTCTCCCTTCAGAGCGGGATGGGAAGGTTCTCCCTTCAGAGCGGGATGGGTTCTTCTCCCTTCAGAGCGGGATGGGAAGGTTCTCCCTTCAGAGCGGGATGGGAAGGTTCTCCCTTCAGAGCGGGATGGGAAGGTTCTCCCTTCAGAGCGGGATGGGAAGGTTCTCCCTTCAGAGCGGGATGGGAAGGTTCTCCCTTCAGAGCGGGATGGGAAGGTTCTCCCTTCAGAGCGGGATGGGAAGGTTCTCCCTTCAGAGCGGGATGGGAAGGTTCTCCCTTCAGAGCGGGATGGGAAGGTTCTCCCTTCAGAGCGGGATGGGAAGGTTCTCCCTTCAGAGCGGGATGGGAAGGTTCTCCCTTCAGAGCGGGATGGGAAGGGAGTCAGACCGCGCGCGCGTCCTCACTTTTGCCACTGCTTTCTAAGAGGAGCTATGTTTATCAGTATACTGCACTGTAACTTTTATTCCTATATTCTATTTGTCCTGCTTTTTGTTTAAATGTCTATAATGACTTGCTTTTTGTTTTAATGCTTTTAATTTGTCCTGCCTTTTGTTTTAAATGTCTATAATGTCTTGCTTTTTGTTTTAATGCTTTTAATGTCTCATGTAAAGCACCTTGAATTGCCATGTGGCTGAAATGTGCTATATAAATAAACTTGCCTTGCCTTGCCTCACTTCTCCCAGGGAAGGGCGCTCCAGCTGATATGTACTCCGGCTCTGCCTATAGCCTACATTAGGTCTGTGCGTGCACATGTGGACATCTTTAATTGCGTAGCCTAAATTGCGCAGGCTTCATTGGCTTGAGAGAAGACAGCGTCCACTAAATTATATCATGTAGCCTAGGCTATGTAGGACCTTTTCTACAAACACATGGAGGGTCAAATGCAGGTCACGAATTTCCCTGATAGGCGTGCCTGTAGCCTAGGTACTATAACACAATAAAAAATGGCTGTATGGTACAGTAGGTTGTGGCTCCGATAGTTGTAAGCTACCTTACAAATGTGTGCCATTTCATCCAGTAATTTATAGTGAAGCAATTCAAAACATGTTCAATAGGCTATGTTTTTGTGAAGATCATTAGTGAAGTGCTGTATCACACAATAGTGCAAGAACTTCTCTTTCAATTGTCTGATTAAGTAAATCCCGGCTGTAGGTGTAAAAACCTAGCAGGCCTATACCCTAGATTATTTCTACTAGTTTCAGGGGTGAAAGTGTGCATATGTGAATTCCTGTATAGTAGCCTAAATATTGTTCTGTGTTTGTTGAGTGTGTAACAGAGTTGTTATTGATAATTGAAGTTCGCCAAAATTATGTTTTATTTTATCTGCACCTTAGAATTGTTCTGGTTGTCCATACAGGCATACCATACATGTGACCATGTATTGGAGCGCCCCCGTGTGGTGGGAGTGGGTGGTTGCTAGGTATATCTGCTGTTAAGCTGCCCGCTCGTCCCTTTTGACTGTGACAACGGACGAGTGTGGTGAGTTGAGATCGTGCTCTGCCGTTTTGTAGATATCGTCGAATAAGATCCTATTGAGAGGATCTAAGATTGTATGATTTGTCAGATGTTTGTTTTCTATTTGTTTTCTGACGGTTAATTTGCTTCTTGTGTGATGTATTTTACTATTTTAGCGAGTGAGCTAACGTGTCTGTCTTGGAGCCGTTAGCTAGCTACAGTAGGCTAGCTACTGGCCGTCGCGTGGCTGGTGTTTTGACGGCGGGATCTTTTCCCCCTTTCTTTATTTCATTTTGTTCTTAGTATGTAAAGGGCAGCACATCTGAGTGACAGCAACCGTGTAACAGGATTAATATTGTTCCACTAGATCTTCTTATTGTATAACTTTAATTATTATTATTTTCCTTGGGTTTCTGCTCGCCTTTTATTTTAATTGGTTGATTTATTATACACAGGGCTGGGGATTGGTTTTGGGGTATCTGGGGGCGTGACCTTGTGGGGTTAACTGTCTGCGCATCTATATTTCCTTCTCTTTTGCTGAGTATATGGGTGCAACAAGGTCAGTGCTGTCGGTCTGTCTAAGCTAATCTTGTGACAGTACTTAGTCTGCTGTTATAATGTATGTAACCCCCCCTGGGAGATTTGAAGTATTTCATATTGAATGAGTTATGTTAGACTTGAGGTCACTTTTATTTCACATAAGAATATAAAAAGAATGTTTCCCCGTTTTCATGACTGCAGGGTTAGCCAACGAACAATTGCTAGAGGCTAATGTGTTCTCGTGCCCTGTCTACATGTCATGCAGCTATTCCATGTTTTTGGATTGCTTCCTGATGTATTATTTCAATTTAGTATTTTTACTTTGGCGATGCAGAAACGTGTGTGTATGTAAATAGTTATGTATATTTGTATGGCTGTGGTAGTTCGCGCGGCCTCGTGTTGTGCATAACCAGGCGCGCAGATTGGCTGGGGCAAGGGGGGGCACTGCCCCCCCTGGTGGCCAGATGCGCAAACTGTCTGCAACGCGTCCAAAACATTTATTCTAGAGACTGGGTTGCGACCGGAGCAGAGATGCACTGAACGGCTCCTGCTTGCGTGAGAATTGATTGTGCTGATTCCTCATCCAGTTATGAGTGGATGGAAAACTTTCAACTGAATGTTCATATTGTTCTGATAATTTCGGCTATAGCAACATAAGAGTGGCAGCTTTGACAGCAACCCAAACATGAGCTAATCCCATAGCTCTAGGCCTACCATTGCTAGCCATGAACGAACTGTTGGATACATATCTGTGCAACGTATCCATTGTCCAGTTGTCAAATTGATTATGCACGCACAATTATTGTTTTGGTGATTATTCTTTGATATAAATGCAGATAGGCTACATGTGAAGAGGCAATTGCTGGATTCTAATAAGCTGTTTATAATGACACATCCCGACATTAAAGCATGAAAGGCGTAGCATACATTCCGTTTTAGTTTTTGGAAGAATTTATTGGAAAATATTGTTTGAAGTGGACCTAGGCTATATTGAAACGAATTCCAAATTTTTGTGCTAATGGACGGCGCAGCGGAGGCTCAGTTGAACGAAACGTGGATATTGGAAATAATAAGCACTATGTTTTTAAATGTTGTGGGTCAATCATGCAGCTGTAACAGAATATGCGCATTCCAATGTCCGTGCAGGGCTCGTATTTATACCACTATAATCCCTATTTGATGGGGGGGGGGGGGGTTGGGACTGACTGCCCCCCCTGATCAAAAAGTCAAACTGCGCGTATGGTGACAGGGGTAGATTTCGCTGGCCCATTATTTGTAAAACCACACCATCGAAAAGCATATGTTGCATTATTTACATGTGCAGTGACACGGGCAGTTCATTTAGAGTTGGAACTTAGAACTATCATTCCCCCCCCCCCCCCCGCCAGGAAACCTTCCCGCCGTTTTACCCTCCGCTCGCGTCACAGAAAGGTCACAGAAAGGTCACAGAAAGATCTAGACGGTTCTGGTTCTGGCTCGACTACAGCGGCGGCATTTCACCTTCACCTTCAGTGTTTCTGTTCCAAAGGTAGCCTACTGTAGCTACATTTATTGGGGTTGACAAAGATTGATGTATACTCAAGATGTGGAGAAACGGCTTGGGCACACTTCACTTGTCAAATTTGCTTGTTTGTTAGCTAGCTGCCGGTTAGCTTGGCAGCTATAGTGGCTAACATTAACGTTAGCTATCTGGCTAGCTATCCAGTAGCAGGGAATCTAGTGCTAGCTAAATTTATAGCAGTTAATAGCGCACACCAACATGGGTATTATAAACGAATTTAATGTAGAGCTAGACAGTGGTTGAAAATAAACAATAACAGTAACGTTAGCTAACTTTAGCTAAATTAACTTTACTTCTAAATGTGACTATGACAGACCGTCCTTACCAGAAGTGTGTTTGTGACATGTTAACCCCATGTGGCTTGTATGTGTGCGTGTGTGTGTCCGTATGTGTGTGTGTGTGTGCCAGACATGTCTAAGAGAGAGTGGCTGAGGAGGCAGTCAGAGGTGAACCAGAGGTCAGAGGTGAAGCAGAGGTCAGAGCGGAGAGGGTTTTTCAGAGGGAGGAACCTGAGAGACCGACCCAGAGTGGACTACACCGAGCCAGAGGAGCCCAAGGATGACCACTACTTCTGTAAGAGAGAGCTGTTCTCTCTCTCCTCTTATCTCTCTCCTCTCTTTCTCACTCTCCCCCTGTCTCTCCCTCCTCTGATCTCTCTCCCCTCTCTGTTCATCCCTTTCTCCTGTCTTTTTTCTCTCCTCTCTCTGTGTATCTCTCTCCTCGGTCTCTCCCATCCCTCCTTGTAGGTTCACTGTTCAGTTTGGCCAGTTTGGAATCTTGAGCAAACATTCTAGAACTGCTGTTTTCTAGATTCATTTTAATGACTCAAGACGACACAGACTCTCTGAAACTGTCGTCTCATCTAGGTTGTTGCGTGTCAACCCCGCTTTAGTCACACACTCTCTAATAATCTTGTCTGTCTCTTTAAACTCCTCATCTCTCTCTTTCTCTCTCTAATGCACTACATCTCTCCCCCTCTCCTGTCCTCTCCAGACTGTGAGGAGTGTGAGTCTTTCTTCCTGGAGGAGTGCGAGCACGGCCCCCCTCTCTTCATACCAGACACCCCGGTGGTCCTGGAGGTGTCTGACCGGGCCAGACTGACCCTTCCACCCGGCCTGGAGGTCAGGAGGTCACGGATTCCCGGGGCGGGGCTGGGGGTCTTCAACTGTGGGGAGGTGGTTGTCAAGGGAACCCACTACGGCCCCTACGAGGGGGAGTTGATGGAGAAGGAGGAGGGCATCGAGAGCGGATACTCCTGGATGGTGGGTATGAGGATGGGTTGTGTGTGTGTGTGTGTGTTTAATGTTGAATGAGTTTTAGAAGGTTTTTCCTTTGTAAGATGACGTTAGACGTGTCTGTTCTCAGATCTACAAGAGTAGAAACTGTGTTGAGTACATCGACGCCAAAAGAGAGACACACTCTAACTGGATGAGGTGAGAAACCGAGAAAAGTGTTTGGTTTCTATCTACTTCCTCTCCTCCCTCCCTCCCTCCTTCCCTCCACTCTAGATCAAAAGAAACCATCTCTCCAGTCTTGAATCCCTTCTCCCCTCCCTACAGTAACCCCCTACGTCTCACCCTCTTTGCCCCCCTCTCTCCCCCAGGTATGTGAACTGTGCTCGTACTGAGGAGGAGGAGAACCTGATAGCGTATCAGCACCGAGGACGGATCCTGTATCGCTGCCGTCGGCCGCTGGCTGTCGGGGAGGAGCTGCTGGTCTGGTACGGAGAGGAGTACGCCAGAGAACTGGGCATTGACTTCGACTACCTCTGGGACAACAAGAGCACCGCTGGAGGTAGCTGTCCTTCACTCTCCTAACCTGTCTTCTCCTCTTCCATCTCTCTCTCTCTCCTCCACTCTCCTAACCTGTCTTCTCCTCCATCTCTCTCTCTCTCCTTCACTCCTAACCTGTCTCCTCCTCCATCTCTCTCTCTCTCCTCCACTCTCCTAACCTGTCTTCTCCTCCATCTCTCTCTCTCTCCTTCACTCCTAACCTGTCTCCTCCTCCATCTCTCTCTCTCTCCTCCACTCTCCTAACCTGTCTTCTCCTCCATCTCTCTCTCTCTCCTTCACTCCTAACCTGTCTTCTCCTCCATCTCTCTCTCTCTCCTCCACTCTCCTAACCTGTCTTCTCCTCCATCTCTCTCTCTCTCCTCCACTCTCCTAACCTGTCTTCTCCTCCATCTCTCTCTCTCTCCTCCACTCTCCTAACCTGTCTTCTCCTCCATCTCTCTCTCTCTCCTCCACTCTCCTAACCTGTCTTCTCCTCCATCTCTCTCTCTCTCCTCCACTCTCCTAACCTGTCTTCTCCATCTCTCTCCTCCACTCTCCTTCCCTCTGTCGTCTCCTCCATCTCTCTTCTCCACTCTCCTTCCCTCTGTCTTCTCCTCCATCTCTCTCTCCTCCACTCTCCTAACCTCTGTCTCCTCCTCCATCTTCTCCTCATTCCTTAGTCCTGAAAGAACGAGGTCTGCTACTCATAGTAGTAACCAACCACTGTCCAAGTAGCTCTCTGACCCTAACCCTAACCAACCACTGTCCAAGTAGCTCTCTAACCCTAACCCTAACCAACCACTGTCCAAGTAGCTCTCCTCTACAGTCCTTGTCTCTCTCCTCTCCTGTCTTTTATTCTCTCTCTCTCTCTCCTCTCCTGTCTTTTATTCTCTCTCTCTCCTCTCCTGTCTTTTATTCTCTCTCTCTCCTCTCCTGTCTTTTATTCTCTCTCTCTCTCTCCTCTCCTGTCTTTTATTCTCTCTCTCTCCTCTCCTGTCTTTTATTCTCTCTCTCTCTCCTCTCCTGTCTTTTATTTTCTCTCTCTCTCTCTCTCTCTCTCTCACTCCTGTCTTTTATTCTCTCTCTCCTCTCCTGTCTTTTATTCTCTCTCTCTCTCTCTCTCCTCTCCTGTCTTTTATTCTCTCTCTCCTCTCCTGTATTTTATTCTCTCTCTCTCTCCTCTGTCGCTCCCTCACTCGAGCTCAGCCAGAGGAACCTGTTTACATCTCTTTCTCTCTTCTACTCAATCTGAAGTTGTGCTGTGGTTGTTTCCCCTCACTAGGGGAAATATAATCACTCTATATTTGAACTTGTACTACAGGTGTGAGAATTGTTTTTAATGTTTTTAATGTAATCTCTCTCTCTCTCTCTCTCTCTCTCTCTCTCTCAGGAGTGATGTCAGAGTTGTCCCAGACTCAGGTGTTCTCCTGCCCTGAGTGTCCATTCTCCTTCACCTCCCAGATCTTCCTCCACAAGCACATCAAGAGGAGCCATGACAACCTCTACGTCACTATGCTGAGGAGTGGACAGATCAGATCAGAGACTCTCTCCTCCTCCTCCTCTCGATCACTCCCTATCACCACCTCCAACACCCCCCTCACCTCAGCTCCTACCTGGAGACAGAGAGACACGGACAAGCCAAGACCGTACCACTGTGACCAGTGTGGGAAGAACTTCAGTCATCAGCCTGATCTCAGGACACACAAGCGTGTTCATACAGGAGAGAAGCCGTACCACTGTGACCAGTGTGGGAAGAACTTCAGTGATCAGTCTAATCTCAGGAGACACCAGCGGGTTCATACAGGACAGAAGCGGTACCACTGTGACCAGTGTGGGAAGAACTTCAATCAACAGTCTCATCTCAGGACACACCAACGTGTTCATACAGGACAGAAGCCGTACCACTGTGACCAGTGTGGGACGAACTTCAGTGATCAGTCTAATCTCAGGATACACCAGCGTGTTCATACAGGAGAGAAGCCGTACCACTGTGACCAGTGTGGGAAGAACTTCACTAGAGAGGACAATCTCAGGACACACCAGCGTGTTCATAGAGGAGAGAAGCCGTACCACTGTGACCAGTGTGGGAAGAACTTCAATCAACAGTCTCATCTCAGGACACACCAACGTGTTCATACAGGAGAGAAGCCGTACCACTGTGACCAGTGTGGGAAGAACTTCACTAGAGAGGACAGTCTCAGGATACACCAGCGTGTTCATACAGGAGAGAAGCTGTAGGTCAGTTCTGGTAAGAGTCAAGATCTAGAACTCTAGACGCTGTCACACCCCGCCCTGCTCCCTGGACACTGAGACTGCTCTTCCTGCCCTTGTGTGTCTCTCCTTCTCTGCCCTCTGTTAGTCTCTGGTGTGTGTGTGTGTGTGTGTGTGTGTGTGTGTGTGTGTGTGTGTGTGTGTGTGTGTGTGTGATGGTCTCCCTATGTTGGTCTATGTGTGTGTCTGTGTGATTGTTAACCACATCTTCATGCCGTCACACACAAACATGCGGTACACATCTGCAGGCTGGTAACCACATGTTCATACTGTCACACACACACACACACACACACACTGTAGGTATGGAGGTTTACTCATCGGAAGTGCTCTGTATATTGCCTGTCACTCGCAAAACACACACACACACACACACACACACACAACACACCTCACAAATCGAATCCCATTTTTAAACAGATTTTCAATTTTAAACAGAAATGTTCATATTGTTCAGTTATTGGTTACAGAACCAGAATGTTCACATTGTTCAGTTATTGGTTACATATAATACATATATTATCATAAATATTGTTTATGTAATTGTGCTTCTCATTTAAGGGCCGATTACAGATTTACTTAAAACTGATTATAATCTCATCAAACAGATTGTAATCTCATCAAACAGATTGTAATCTCATCAAACAGATTATAATCTCATCAAACAGTCAATCTAATCACTTCAAAACATTCAGTCAGAGAGACTCAGTCACAGATACACACTATACAGATTGCACTGGGATTCGAGGATAAATAACATTTAAGACACTTCCTAAATATGATCCTGTAGCTACTGTATATTTATGTGATATTAAGGGTTGATTGCTCTGTTATGACTCCCTTTCTTTGGCTAACACATTTACCAGAATATATTATTTCAATTATTCAACTCATTGTTTACATTGAGAACATTTAGAAATATCTATGATGAAAATAAAGATGCATTTACAGTCAAACACAGCCTCTAAATCCACAAATAAATCTTTTTCATTATATCTATATGATTAAAGTATTTAAAGATCTTTATAAACACATATCACATGTTTGTGTCACAGACAGCAAATAGGTGCTTGGAACATTCCGGTTAGAAGCTGACTTTAAGCACAGGTCCAGAATCAGTTTGCCTTGCTTAAATCTTAACTGGTGAAGTAAAAAGCAGAATTGTCCTTAAATCCTGTGTGTTTCTAGAGACAGCTTCACCCACCTGGACCCTTGATGTTATCTCTAGAAACTGCTAGGAAAAATCACAGGGAACCAAATGGTGTGACACGGAAATACATGAACACATTCTCCACTGAACACACACTATAGATACATGAACACATTCTCCACTGAACACACACTATAGATACATGAACACATTCTCCACTGAACACACACTATAGATACATGAACACATTCTCCACTGAACACACACTATAGATACATGAACACATTCTCCACTGAACACACACTATAGATACATGAACACATTCTCCACTGAACACACACTATAGATACATGAACACATTCTCCACTGAACACACACTATAGATACATGAACACATTCTCCACTGAACACACACTATAGATACATGAACACATTCTCCACTGAACACACACTATAGATACATGAACACATTCTCCACTGAACACACACTAGATACATGAACACATTCTCCACTGAACACACACTATAGATACATGAACACATTCTCCACTGAACACACACTATAGATACATGAACACATTCTCCACTGAACACACACTATAGATACATGAACACATTCTCCACTGAACACACACTATAGATACATGAACACATTCTCCACTGAACACACACTATAGATACATGAACACATTCTCCACTGAACACACACTATAGATACATGAACACATTCTCCACTGAACACACACTATAGATACATGAACACATTCTCCACTGAACACACACTATAGATACATGAACACATTCTCCACTGAACACACACTAGATACATGAACACATTCTCCACTGAACACACACTATAGATACATGAACATTCTCCACTGAACACACACTATAGATACATGAACACATTCTCCACTGAACACACACTATAGTCGGACTGAACACACACTATAGTCGGAGGGTGGTTTTTTGGACGGGGTGGGGGGATTGGTGCATTGGGCTCTAGATTCATATGTACACATTTGAGCACCAACTCATCATCATGTACAGGAATATCATTGTAGTACACACACATCACCACAAATGATCCTGTATAATATCTGGATTTGTGCTTTCATCACTTCATATTGTCACACGCATGTTGCGCGTGCACACACACACACACACACACACCGGGGATGTCTCATACCACTACAATGATGGCCAGACCACTTCTGGACGACAGGAAGACGGGACAGGAAAACCCACAAGGCACAGGACGCTACTGCACACGTTTATAACACGTTAGTAACACAACGCTAGTCGGGGAGCATGTACTCAGGTTGTGGTCTACATATAGAAGCTAGTCGGGGAGCATGTACTCAGGTTGTGGTCTACATATATATTCTGCCTAGAGAAGGAATGGTTTGGAACAGCAGAGAACCCGCTCTCAGAACATGAGGCCCTGTTCAGTGGGTGAACCGACCAGGGAGTAACAGGGCACAAATGTAGTGCCTATAGGTTCTAGAATGTACTCAGTGTAATAGTGCCTATAGGTTCTAGAATGTACTCAATGTTCCGGCAGTTACTCACAGTTCAATCTGCTGCACTATGATCGTTTGACGCCACTGAACAAGCCTATAGGAACTGACTGAACAAGCCTATAGGAACTGACTGAACAAGCCTATAGGAACTGACTGAACAAGCCTATAGGAACTGACTGAACAAGCCTATAGGAACTGACTGAACAAGCCTATAGGAACTGACTGAACAAGCCTATAGGAACTGACTGAACAAGCCTATAGGAACTGGGGCGGATGAGCTAGAGGCTGTAGTTCTGCCCTCCGGCCACACGGCGGCGCCGCTGTCTGTCTATAGGTCGCTCCCCAGCCTCTCGATCTCCTCGATCAGGAAGTCGATATCCGATTGTGTGGCTGCAGGGTTGGAGATGACCATGCGGAAGAAGTTGACCTTCTGGCCCTGGGGCTGGTAGCCCACCATGGTGGAGCCAGACTCCATCAGCAGGATAAATACCAATGTATACAGAGGATTCACATATACACTAGATATTCTGACACACTAGATATAGTGGCACTGTATACATTAGTTGAACTCATCCAGGTGCCGGCTGGCTTGTGGGAAGAAGCTCTTCCTGAGTCTGTGTTTGCCATATGTGTGCGGTACCTTTTCCCTGACCAAAGAAGAGAGAACAGTCCATTGCCTGGGTGGCTGGGATCCTTCAGGGTTCTGTTGGCCTCGGTCTTGTACCTTCTAGTGTAGATGTCCTCAAGGTGGGGGAGTGGCCCCCTAAGGTACATTCAGTTCCCAGAGCCCTAGGTAGAATAACCACCCCCCTGGTGATTTCTAGATGTGTTACGGTCGGAAGGAGCCAGAGCGACTCGGGGGTTAGGCACGTTTCATAGTCAGTCCATGGATGACAGGCAGATGACGCCCACTCGGCAGCAGCCGGTATATGCGCCGAGCGTACACCGAACGCAAACCAAAACAAACCACACAGCGTTAGTTTTTCTGATTTTTCGTTTTTCCGTTTTGAAAAACAAAACCAAATCATCTTGGTTTTTCTCGGTTTGGTTTTTCTCTTTTTTTGTTTTAAAACCAAAACGGAAAAACGAAAATTCACTCGTTTTTTTGTTTTTCCAATTTCGTTTTGAAACAGAAAAACCAAAGAACGAACCATACACGGATTCAGCAAGTACTTAAAACGGCCGTTTTTTCACTGTTGGTCAATTCATTTTCTTCATATTTTGTTTCGGGCCGTGAAACAGAAAGACGAACAGCTGATTCCTTATTTCATTCTGTCTTCCAAGGTGTCAGGTAGGGAAAATGAAATCACGTGGTCTGTTAGTCACGAGGACTAACATGAATGAACACATTCTCGGAGACAAAGATATTTTACTCGGTCAGGGTAAAATAAAAATAAAATCTACATATAGTGTCATCGCTACATGTCACTGTGCCACTGGTCCATTTCACACACAGGTGTCTGGGGAGGATGACAGCGCGACTTATCAAGTTAATTTCCTCATATCAGTTTGAGGACATTTTGCAGCCATGATAGTAACAGATGACAGACCGACACAGTATGGATACAGATATGGTAAACAACAGTGGTGTAGTGGAGGGTAAACGTTGAATTGTCAACGCCCCCCCCCCCCCCCCCCCCCCCAAGAAACCTTCCCGCCGTTCTACTTTCCCAGCTGCGCTCGAGCCACAGAAAGATCTGTCCAGATCCGTTAGGACGCTCAGGAACTTACCTCAGATCCGTTAGGACGCTCAGGAACTTACCTCAGATCCGTTAGGACGCTCAGGAACTTACCTCAGATCCGTTAGGACGCTCAGGAACTTACCTCAGATCCGTTAGGACGCTCAGGAACTTACCTCAGATCCGTTAGGACGCTCAGGAACTTACCTCAGATCCGTTAGGCACAACGGAGGTAGCCTCAGTCCTGTCCTGTGCTGCTATCACAGAAAGTGATTAGACAAAGGTTGATTTGTCTAATAAGGAAGAGAAACGTCTTGGGTTTCTTGTCAAATTTAAAAGGTTAGCTAGCCAGCTGGTTGCTAGTGCTATCTGTCATCGTTGCTAGCTAGCTAACTTAGCTAACTGTAGATTGGCAAGTATGTTAACTAGTGCTAGCTAGCACTAGCTAAGTTAATGTTACTGCTAAATTTGAAAGGTAATGTATGGTTACCAGAAGCCGGATCGTTGCAGCCAGAGAGAGAGAGAGAGCTAACATTAAGCAACATAATGAGTTCTTCAGAAGAGGTAAGAACAGCAACAGTGTGATCACATTTATGTATACGTTTCCTTTCATTTTGTAAGCTAGTTTAGTCAGTTGAGTTTGACTAGTAGACTACATTGGTGTTGGTTGTGACTAGGGGCGCTGGCATGGCAGGCTATTAGCATCGTTCAAAAATCAGAACCCACCAGTCTAATGGTCAAACTCGTCGTCAGACTTTAGCAGAAGCTAACTTAGAACACAGGCAGGGAACACATAGGCAGGGAACACACAGGCAGGGAACACATAGGCAGTGAACACAGGCAGGGAACACATAGGCAAGGAACACATAGGCAGGGAACACATAGGCAGGGAACACATAGGCAGGGAACACATAGGCAGGGATCACACAGGCAGGGAACACACAGGCAGGGAACACACAGGCAGGGAACACACAGGCAGGGATGCAACCACACTTAGTACATTCTGGTAAGCTAGCTACCCAGTTAGCTAGTTTAGCTATGAACTGTGGTTAACTATGTTATGACATAACTGTGACCGTTATGTCATAAACCATCTATGCTGGGGTCAGGCTATGCTGGGGTCAGGCTATGCTGGGGGAGCGCTATGCTGGGGTCAGGCTATGCTGGGGTCAGGCTATGCTGGGTGAGGGCTATGCTGGGGTCAGGCTATGCTGGGGGAGCGCTATGCTGGGTGAGCGCTATGTTGGGGGAGCGCTATGCTGGGGGAGCGCTATGCTGGGGGAGCACTATGCTAGGTGAGCGCTATGCTAGGTGAGCGCTATGCTGGGGTCAGGCTATGCTGGGTGAGGGCTATGCTGGGGTCAGGCTATGCTGGGGGAGCGCTATGCTGGGTGAGCGCTATGTTGGGGGAGCGCTATGCTGGGGGAGCGCTATGCTGGGGGAGCACTATGCTAGGTGAGCGCTATGCTAGGTGAGCGCTATGCTGGGGTCAGGCTATGCTGGGGGAGCGCTATGCTGGGTGAGCGCTATGCTGGGGGAGCGCTATGCTGGGTGAGCGCTATGCTGGGGGAGCGCTATGCTGGGTGAGCGCTATGTTGGGGGAGCGCTATGCTGGGTGAGCGCTATGCTGGGGGAGCGCTATGCTGGGTGAGCGCTATGCTGGGGGAGCGCTATGCTGGGGGAGCGCTATGCTGGGGGAGCGCTATGCTGGGGGAGCGCTATGCTGGGTGAGCGCTATGCTGGGGGAGCGCTATGCTGGGTGAGCGCTATGCTGGGGGAGCGCTATGCTGGGGGAGCGCTATGCTGGGCTAACGGGCTAGCGCTGTGCTGGGCTAGCGCTATGCTGGGGCTGCTGCTTGTGCTTTGTGTGACTGAGTTCTCTTTATTTGTTCCGTCTGGGTGGAGATCAGTTCAGTCCAGAGGTCATTTTGATTTGCCTCCTGAATTGACGGCCTTGAAAATGAATGCGCCCCAGATCCCTGTGTGCGTGCGTACGTGCGTGCGCTTGCTTGCCCCTGTTTGACCTGCCCCTGGCCCCTCCCTCCTCATCTGCTGCCCCCCCTTCTGCTCCCACCCCCCCTGCTACCCCTCCGTCTGCCCCCCCCCCCCCCCCCCCACTGCTGTGCCTCCCCCTTGTCTCAGGAGAGAGAAGCTAGCGCCGTCCTGCTGCTAAAGCACGGCAGAATATCCAGCAGTCTCTGGAAGGAGTGAGTACCCTGCTCTCACTGACCTGGGATCAGTATAGAAACATTAACATGTACCTGTGGAGGCTGTAACAGGTGCTCTCACTGACCTGGGATCAGTATAGGAACATTAACATGTACCTGTGGAGGCTGTAAGAGGTGCTCTCACTGCTCTGAGACCAGTATAGAAATGTTAAAGGAGTAGTAAAGGGAAAGTGCATGTTTAGCCCTGTTTTAAGGTTACTTATGATCATATACAATGATTCAGATCAAAACGTTGACAAAACTAGCACTTTTGAGAAAGTCTAATAATTGCTCTCCCACCGTTTTGGTCATACAATGGATGTGGGTGGGCACCGTGAAAAATCATTCAAAAAACATGTTAAACTCTCAATTTCAAAGACAAGAAACTCACCGAGGTGTTAGTTGGCGTTCTGACATATAATTCGCCATAAAGTAAGATTCTAGTTCATCTGGAAAGGCTTTTTTAAATATTTAGCATAGAACTATTTAGTCGCAGCACATACGTGTGTAAACTTCCACAAACTAGGTAGCCTAGCAACATAAACAATAACAATAGCTACCGTAAGTAGTTCCGCTTCCTGGATCCCCTCTGCGGATTGATCTATACATCTACAACGGTCGCGTCAATACAAGTCAATGGATTTCATAAAATGATCAATAAAACCCATCAGGATTCATACTTTACAGCGAATTTGATGTCAGAACACCAACGGACACCAATTCGCCTTATTCACCTGGCAGCCATATTGGTCAGTCTGGGGTGCGCATGCGGAAGTGCCCGTTGACTTCAATGATAAATTTCGTTGTAAAAACATCACTTCAAGAACCGAAATAGTCAAAATAACAGACTGAATACACTATCGGGGTTACAAACTCATCATTACCAGACTCGGTTTTTCACTGCCGTTGTTTTCGCGTTTGGAAATACATGGAGGTGAATGAGCCATAGTTAGCCGTCAGCTGCATTCACTCCGATATATTGTGTGGTCTCATCCTGTGTGAGACGCTCCGATATATTGTATATACAGTATAGTGCTAGTTTTGTCAACGTTTTGATCTGAACCATTGTGTATGATCATAAGTAACCTTAAAACAGGGCTGAACATGCATTTTCCCTTTACTACTCCCCATGTGGAGGCTGTAGCAGGTGCTCTCACTGCTCTGGGATCAGTATAGAAACGTTAACATGTTGTACCTGTGGAGGCTGTAGCAGGTCTACTGACCCTGGATCAGTACCTGGAGTCCAGATGTCCAGTAACCATGTCCACATTAGACGCTGCTTTCACCCTGCTGTTCTCTCACCCTCTCCTCTCCTCTCCTCCTCCCTCTCCTCTCCTCCTCTCCTCCTCCTCACCTCCACCCTCTCCTCACCTCCTCCCTCTCCTCCTCCCTCTCCTCCTCCTCACCTCCACCCTCTCCTCACCTCCACCCACTCCTCTCCTCACCTCCACCCTCTCCTCACCTCCACCCTCTCCTCACCTCCTCCCTCTCCTCCTCCTCACCTCCTCCCTCTCCTCACCTCCTCCCACTCCTCTCCTCACCTCCACCCTCTCCTCACCTCCACCCTCTCCTCACCTCCTCCCTCTCCTCCTCCTCACCTCCTCCCTCTCCTCACCTCCTCCCTCTCCTCCTCCCTCTCCTCCTCCTCACCTCCACCCTCTCCTCACCTCCACCCTCTCCTCACCTCCTCCCACTCCTCACCTCCACCCTCTCCTCACCTCCACCCTCTCCTCACCTCCACCCTCTCCTCACCTCCTCCCTCTCCTCCTCCTCACCTCCTCCCTCTCCTCACCTCCTCCCTCTCCTCCTCCCTCTCCTCCTCCTCACCTCCACCCTCTCCTCACCTCCACCCTCTCCTCACCTCCTCCCACTCCTCACCTCCACCCTCTCCTCACCTCCACCCTCTCCTCACCTCCACCCTCTCCTCACCTCCTCCCTCTCCTCCTCCTCACCTCCTCCCTCTCCTCACCTCCTCCCTCTCCTCCTCCCTCTCCTCCTCCTCACCTCCACCCTCTCCTCACCTCCACCCTCTCCTCACCTCCACCCTCTCCTCTCCTCCTCCCTCTCCTCCTCCTCACCTCCACCCTCTCCTCACCTCCACCCTCTCCTCACCTCCTCCCTCTCCTCCTCCTCACCTCCACCCTCTCCTCACCTCACCTCCTCCCTCTCCTCTCCTCACCTCCTCCCTCTCCTCCTCCTCACCTCCACCCTCTCCTCACGTGCCCCTCAGCTCCGCCTGGCTGCCTGATTGTGATTGGTCATCTCAGGATCCATGCGTTATTGTGATTGGTCATCTCAGGATCCATGCGTTATTGTGATTGGTCATCTCAGGATCCATGCGTTATTGTGATTGGTCATCTCAGGATCCATGCGTTATTGTGATTGGTCATCTCAGGATCCATGCGTTATTGTATGCATCACTCGTCGTCATGCTTGCAGAAACTCGTTCGCCTGCCGTTTCAACGAGGACATGTGTGTTTAATCGACAGTTAAAGCCAGGAACTATACGGTACCGCTTGATGAACCAGGCCCTGGAGGGGAGGATGTGCTGATGGATATTTCCTGGGTTGTGGCGATATTTCAAGGAGCTGCCAGCTTTTCATCCAGTCGGCCATCTCCCCTCTCCTCCATTCCCTGAGTCTGTAGACTGCATTCCCTGAGTCTGTAGACTGCATTCCCTGAGTCTGTAGACTGCATTCCCTGAGTCTGTAGACTGCATTCCCTGAGTCTGTAGACTGCATTCCCTGAGTCTGTAGACTGCATTCCCTGAGTCTGTAGACTGCATTCCCTGAGTCTGTAGACTGCATTCCCTGAGTCTGTAGACTGCATTCCCTGAGTGTCCTTAAAGCGGCCCAGTGGAGAGTCATTGTAAACAGCGCGCTCTTTGACCTCGTGGTCTAATAAACATGTTGAATGTATTTAGTTCACAAAGTGTTTGTATTTTTTATGTTTAGAAGGCGACGTTACACTCGCCTGTTCTCAGACACCTGGGGGGTCGACGAGGAAGAAGAGCACCCCCCCTCCCAAACCACCAGCCCCCGCCCCCTGAACCCCTCCCCCCCGGCCTCCTGCCTCCGGCCCCCCAGACCCAGACCTCCCGGCCCCCCCCTGAGACCAGAGGCTCGCTGCCTCCAGTCCTCTAGCGAGATCATTGACCTCTCCGCCAGCCCCCCGGCCGGCCTCCCCCTCCTTGGCCTCCCCCTCCTTGGCCTCCCTCTCCCCGGCCTCCCTCTCCCCGGGGAAGGTGGGCGCGGCGGGGCGGGGCTCGGGAGGAGGGGGCGGCGCCGGTCCAGCCGTCGGTCAGCGGG
Organism: Borostomias antarcticus; assembly: GCF_949987555.1. Taxonomy (NCBI): domain Eukaryota; kingdom Metazoa; phylum Chordata; class Actinopteri; order Stomiiformes; family Stomiidae; genus Borostomias; species Borostomias antarcticus. Next base: position 117,783 of record NW_028176612.1, on the reverse strand, counting down.
TCGGTCCCAGCGGGGGGCCGTCGCCCCCGAAGAGAGAGAGCCGAGGTCTTCGCAGTGCATGTCTGCCTGTCTCGCCCGGAACCAGCGGCGAGCCCGAGCTGATAGTTCTGTCGGACTCCAGCGGGGAGATGGAGGTGGACTCGGCCCCCGCCAGCCCCGCCCCCCCCTCCTCCTCTCACCGCCCCGCCCAGGACTTCACCCGCCTCAGAACCGAGCCGCCGGCGGAACCAGAACCGCATGGGCCCGGCTCCGGGTCGGATTCCGCCGCTGTGGATGGGAGCCCGCTGGCGGACTGGTCTCCGGAGGTTTCCTGGCTGATCCCGGCCACGCCCGTCCAGCCCGGCAGAACCAGCACCTCCAGCGGGACCCAGACCCACAGCAGTATGCGTCGGACTCGGCTCTTCCCCAAAAATAGACCGTCGTCGTCATCTTCGTCTTCGGCCATTTTGTCCTCACCGGCGCCAACGACCAGAAGTGACCTCCAGAGCTCCGCCCACCCAGCCAGGGCTTCCTGCCCAGCTGCCCAGACAGAGAGCACCGCTCCCGGGGTTAAATCCAGGGGCACCGACCCCCGAAGACCCGGCCTGGGTCTGGACCACGAGAAGCGCGGTTCAGCCAGTGACTCCGCCGACCCCGGCCGGCCACGCCCCCCCGGACGGACGCCATCTTTCTCCCTCGTCCCCCTGCAGCGCCGCGGCTCCAGCGGAGGACCCCCCCGGCCCTACAGCAGCACGCCCCTGACCTCTGACCCCCCCCGGGCCCCGCCCTCGGCCTCCCCCCTGCTGGGCCTCACCGAGCCGGGAGGGGGCCGGCGTGAGGGGGGGGTCTCTGAGAGCCAGGGCAGAAGGGGGCTGGGGGCCCTACGCCTCTCCCTCTCCGACCCCTCGGACCCCCCCTCCCCCTCCCCGAAGAGGGGCTCTCCCGGCCTGGGTGGAGCAGGAAGGTCCCCTGGCCGACGCCCACCGTCGCCCCAGACCGTCTCCTTCCGCGGTGCTGGGGAGAGAGAGAGGGAGGGAGAGAGGGAGGGGGCCAGACCACGGAGGAGGAGAGGAGGAGGAGGAGGGGTCGGAGGTCAAAGCGGCGGTGTGCAGCTTCCTGCAGAGTTTCGCGGCGACAGACGAGCCTCCGATCGCATTCGACGACTCGTGGGGTCTGAACCCTGGAGGGGGGGCCGGGGAGGGGGGGGAGGGGGTGTGTTTCAGTCTGAGGATGGACAGCACCGGGGGAGGGGCTAGCCCAACAGGACACGCCCAGGGGGGCGGAGACATCTCAGGCTGCTCTTCTTTCTCTCCGCCGCCTCGAACCGTGCGCCCGCCCTCCCCCCCCCCTCCACCCTCCCCCCCCCCTCCGCCCTCCCCCCCCCCTCCGCCCCGGACCCAGCGCAGCCGTCCAGAACCCACGCCTCGGTTCCCTCCTTCCTCCTCCTCCTCCTCCTCCTCTCCGCCGCCAAGCGCCGCCCACGCCACCCCCCTGGCCAGCCCCGAGCTGACCGGCAGCCTCCTGGACCCCAGGATCTGGGACGACTGGGAGGAGGAGGAGGAGGAGGAGGCTCTTCCTCTCTCCCAGAGGCTCAACCCGGTAGCCCCGCCCCCGAGAGTGACCCAGCTCAGAACGCCAGGTAACTGATGAGAGGAAGTGATGTAATGAGGCAGACAGGAAAGAGACGTTATCCAGCGCTCAACAGGAGAGTTACTAAAGACAAAAGGGTTTTAGTAAAAAAAAAATAGCAATCAAGGCGTTTAGCTTGTTGCTTCCTCAGGTCCTGATCAGGGAAATAAACCCTTCTGCTTCTAACCCTGGGCAGACATGGGAGACAGCATAGGAACCTTGTGATAATATTGTAATAAGGTTGTTCTAATGTTGTGATAAGGTTGTTCTAATGTTGTAATAAGGTTGTTCTAATGTTGTAATAAGGTTGTTCTAATGTTGTAATAAGGTTGTTCTAATGTTGTAATAAGGTTGTTCTAATGTTGTTATAAGGTTGTTCTAATGTTGTAATAAGGTTGTAGTGATGCCGTTGTAAGAGTGATCTGAACATCGTCCTTTCCTCAGTGTCCAGGAGAGGGCGTGGCCCGCTGGTACCCATCACCCCCATGCCTGGATACTCTGACATGGACACGCCTGAACTCAAGAACCAGCTCAACAGGTCTGCCTCTCTCTCTCTCTCTCTCTCCTTCTCTCTCTCTCTCCCTCCTTCTCTCTCTCTCTCTCCCTCTTTCTCTCTCTCTCTCTCTCTCTCTCTCTCTCCCTCTCTCTCTTCCCTTCTTTCTCTCCATCTCTCACTCCTCAAGAACAAACTGAACAAGTCAGATCTAGACGCGTGTAGATGAGCTGTTCTGGTCACCTGCCTCCAACTGCACCCTCACTCATCTCCCTCCCTGTCTCTCCCTCTCCCCCCTGTCTCTCCCTCCCTCCCGCCCTCCCTCTCCCCCTCTCTCTCCCCCTCCCCCCCTCCCTCTCCCCCTCTCTCTCCCCCTCCCCCTCTCTCTCTCCCCCTCTCTCTCCCCCTCCCCCCTCCCTCTCCCCCTCTCTCTCCCCCTCCCCCTCTCTCTCCCCCTCCTCTCTCCCCGTCTCTCTCTCTCTCTCTCTCCCTCCCTGTCTCTCTCCCCCTCTCCCCCTCTCCCTCCCCCTCTCTCTCCCTCCCCCTCTCTCTCTCCCCCTCTCTCTCTCCCCCTCTCCCTCCCCCTCTCTCTCTCCCTCTCCCTCCCCCTCTCTCTCTCCCCCTCTCCCTCCCCCTCTCTCTCCCTCCCCCTCTCTCTCTCCCCCTCTCTCTCTCCCCCTCTCCTTCTCTCTCTCTCCCTCCCCCTCTCCCTCCCCCTCTCTCTCTCCCCCTCTCCCTCTCTCTCTCTCCCTCCCCCTCTCTCTCTCTCTCCCTCCCTCCCCCTCCCTCCCTCTCTCCCCCTGTCTCCTGCAGGTTTGGTGTGCGTGCGCTCCCTAAGCGTCAGATGATCCTGAAACTGAAGGAGATTCACCAGTTCACCCACCAGGTGGTCAGTTCAGGGTCCGACGACGAGACCCAGACCCACCAGCCCCGCCCAGGCCACACCCAGCCCCGCCCAGGCCACACCCAGCCCCGCCCCGGCCAGACCCAGCCCCGCCCCGGCCAGACCCAGCCCACAGGGGGGTTCAAACAGCCCACAGCGCCCCCTGCTGCCTCCCCTGTTAAACGGGCCAGTGAGGAGGAGGGGCCTCTCTCTGCCTCTCAGGGGTCCAACACCTCCTCCACCGCCACCAGTGACTCAGACAGGTGGGCGTGTCCCAGTGACTCAGACAGGTGGGCGTGTCCCAGGGCTCTGCTTCTGCATCATGACACGTTCTGCAATTCACCTCCACCATCTGACTCTCCTTACACTCTTCCTCCTCCCTCTCTCTCTCCCTCTCCCTCTTTCTCTCCCTCCATCCCTCCCTCTCTCTCTCTCCCTCCATCCCTCCCTCTCTCTCTCTCCCTCCATCCGTCCCTGTCTCTCTCTCTCTCCCTCCCTGTCTCTCTCATCCTCCATCCCTCCCTGTCTCTCTCTCTCTCTCTCCCTCCCTCCAGGTCCAACCCAGAGCTGTTCCTTCTCTCTGACGACGGCGACTCGGGCGGTGACCTCACTTCCTCCCAGGCGTCCTCGCGGCTCCAGGACCGCCTCCAGGCGGCGCGCCGGTTCATCCTGTCCGACCCGGAGCTGTACGGCCGGGTCCTGCAGTACCAGCCCCTGGTCCTGGTCACGCTCCAGACCCGCCTCAAGGCTGCCGGCATCCGGCTCGGCGCCGCCAAGCTCACAGACTTCCTGGACGCCAACTGCATCACCTTCACCACCGCCAAGCCTGGGCAGGGAGGCCAGCAGAGGAGACGACGAGGAGGAGGGAGGAAGGGGAGAGGACGAGGAGGGGAGAGGGAGGGAAGGGGGAGAGGGAAGGAGAGAGGAGGAGGAGTCTTGGACTGATGCAGTCTGAAAGAATCAGTCTGGAAGAATCCGGATGACAGTTTGAGATGTTCACTGAATTTTAGCTTCACAAGAAAATTCATGTAAGAAAAGATGATGTTCACTGCATCTTGTTTGTTTTTTGTAATTGAGAAATGTTTATTTTAAGATGGAACTTAATGTTTAACTAGTTATGATTGAGAATAAAATAAAAGGTTGAATGCATTTTCCCTGTTAACTTCTAATAAGAGTACTGTACATATCTCATGATTATTGCTCAACTGACCTTTCCAAAGCCCATAGAGAAGACGGCCAACAGCCCAAAATAGACCAACGTTAGTCATTTCAGGAATAACTCCAGACACACACAAGACAAATGTCTTTTTTTTATCCAAAGACCAGCCTAGAAATACAGACTTTTAATATAGAACACATCATGAGACAGGTGGGAGGGTCTTGGAGAGACAAACACCCAGATCGACCAATCCCAGATCGGCTTCCCGTCTTTTCTCTCTGCCAGTCAGGAAGAGAAAGGGTCTTCATTGGTGGAAAATGCAGTCAGTCTACGGAGGTCAGAGTTCAAAGCATGTTGTTGAAGGGGGGGCAGTTTAGTGAGTGGCACAGCTCCCACCACAGGATACTGTGGTAGGAACCTTATGTTGGTCGGACCACAATCACAATAAAAGGATGCTCAGACTCCACGTGAGACCCGGTAGGACAAGTAGTTCCAAATGCAGACGGTGTCCCTTCTCCTCCTCCCTTCTCCTTCTCCCCTCGTTCCTCCCCTTCCTCTCCATCCTGCTCGAGCGCCAGTCTCCCAGCATGCCTTGCAGCTGAGCCGGAGCCCGCGCCGTCACGACAGGTTGGCGATGTTGGCGAGGAACCTCTGAGCCCACCACTCCTCCAGATCTACAGGAACAAAGTCTGGAGAGAGAGAGAGACGGAGAGAGAGACGGGTGGAGGAGATGATGGAGGGAGGGAGGGAGGGATAGAGAATGAGAGATGAGGTTTTATAGGCGTTTTCCAGAATGAAGCCATTCTATGCCTAACATGACATGTAAAGGAACAGATACAAAAAAGAAAGAAATGAATTCATTTTCTCTTCCTCACTTTGAATCACTTTGGACATTTTTGTGGACGAGTGTTCAAACCCCCACTAGCAAAGACACATTTTCCTCATGAAAAACCTTAACCGACCCACAAAACACAAAAAGTTATCTGAACGTTGCAAAGTCTCAGGTTTGACGGGGGGGGAATTTACAGTTGGCAACCAATTTATCTGAAATAATTAAATATTAAAACTGCCTCTCTGCTAACAGACCGGCTCTGGACTCAAGACTGAGCCAAAGTCTACTTGGCGGAAATATCCAGAACTCTGGACAGAAACAAGGAAGCCATTAGACTGTGATAGACTAGTTTAAACAGGGAAACCCTGAAATGACGTGTTTGGTGTTGGAAAGTGTCAATGAAAGAGTTAGAGGGGTTTAATATCGGCCAATACACTACATTAGATGATGAATGAGATGCTAACAGACCCGTAGCCAGCCTTGTGGAAGGGGGGGTTCGCTTTTGCAAAAAGTCGACCTTATTGCTAATTTTATTGTTGTGCGACTAGTTGCCAGGGGGGAGGGGGTGGATGCTGACAGATATTATGTATTTTGATTGTGGCGTGAATTGGCATTTTTCCCTGAATTCTGGACCTTTGGTCGTGAGGGGGGGTTCGTTCGATCCCCCCCCCGGCTACGGGCCTGTTAGTAGACCAAGACACTAGAGGTAGTCACCAGCCTCTGGATAAACGTCTCCCACGTAACTCTAGTGAGGAGACACCGCCTAGGAGGGGTGCACCAACAAGATGGCGGCTACTGCGCCGCTTACGAGAGGGTGAGAAGCCTGAGTTAAGCGCTGACTCACTCTTCAGAACCGGACCAGGCGTGTTCTCAGCGTACTGGACCGGCCCCCGGCGCCGGGCTGGCTCCGCCCCCTCGGTCTCCCGGCAGCAGGCTGGCTCTGCCTCCTCGGTCTCCCGGCGGCAGGCTGGCTCCGCCCCCTCGGTCTCTCCGCCTCCCAGCTTCTGCTCCACCTCCTGCCACGCTGGGCAGGGACACAGAGAGAGACACGTCGGCTCAGATGGACACAGAGAGAGACACATCGGCTCAGATGGACACAGAGAGAGAGACGTCGGCTCAGATGGACACAGAGAGAGAGAGAGACGTCGGTTCAGATGGACACAGAGAGAGAGAGAGAGACGTCGGTTCAGATGGACACAGAGAGAGAGACGTCGGCTCAGATGGACACAGACAGAGAGAGAGACGTCGGTTCAGATGGACAGAGAGAGACGTCGGCTCAGATGGACACAGAGAGAGAGAGAGAGACACGTCGGTTCAGATGGACACACACGCTCACGGCCTGCACACACACACCCGAACACACACACACACGAACACACACCCAAACTCACACCCGAACACACACCTGAACACATCCATGCATCTGCACGCACACACACAAAATAGTTTTTTAAACTTAATTATGCAGCAGTTCAAACGTGTTCATATCTGGGAAAAGGCAGCAGCGTTCTACATGTCCACTAGACGTCCACACGACCAGCGTTCTACATGTCCACTAGACGTCCATACGACCAGCGTTCTACATGTCCACTAGACGTCCATACGACCAGCGTTCTACATGTCCACTAGACGTCCATACGACCAGCGTTCTACATGTCCACTAGACGTCCATACGACCAGCGTTCTACATGTCCACTAGACGTCCATACGACCAGCGTTCTACATGTCCACTAGACGTCCATACGACCAGCGTTCTACATGTCCACTAGACGTCCATACGACCATTCATGATTCTGAATCCTGATTAAGTACGTTTCCCGGCCCTCTCCAGAAGGAAGTCCCTCAGGGAGACTTGTCCCTCTCTCCAGAAGGAAGTCCCTCAGGGAGACTTGTGCCCCTCTCCAGAAGGAAGTCCCTCAGGGAGACTTGTCCCTCTCTCCAGAAGGAAGTCCCTCAGGGAGACTTGTCCCTCTCTCCAGAAGGAAGTCCCTCAGGGAGACTTGTCCCCCTCTCCAGAAGGAAGTCCCTCAGGGAGACTTGTCCCCCTCTCCAGAAGGAAGTCCCTCAGGGAGACTTGTCCCCCTCTCCAGAAGGAGGTCCCTCAGGGAGACGTGTCCCCCCTCTCCAGAAGGAGGTCCCTCAGGGAGACGTGTCCCCCCTCTCCAGAAGGAAGTCCCTCAGGGAGACTTGTCCCCCCTCTCCAGAAGGAGACAACAACCCACGGGGCTGAGTCCCCCCCCCAACCCACGGGGCTGAGTCCCCCCCCCCAACCCACGGGGCTGAGTCCCCCCCCCCCAACCCACGGGGCTGAGTCCCCCCCCCCAACCCACGGGGCTGAGTCCCCCCCCCCAACCCACGGGGCTGAGTCCCCCCCCCCAACCCACGGGGCTGAGTCCCCCCCCCAACCCACGGGGCTGAGTCCCCCCCCCCAACCCACGGGGCTGAGTCCCCCCCCCCAACCCACGGGGCTGCGTCCCCCCCCCCAACCCACGGGGCTGAGTCCCCCCCCCAACCCACGGGGCTGAGTCCCCCCCCCAACCCACGGGGCTGAGTCCCCCCCCCAACCCACGGGGCTGAGTCCACAGAACAACCAAGCTTGTGTTTCTCTTGAGTTACAAACACACACTTGCATCCCATCTGTGGACCTAACTAATACGCTGTGGTTCTCTGGGTGAAATGTACAAAAATAAAGTTCACTTCATGAAATAAACAAAGTGAGAAGGGCTTGACTGCTCTCTGGGGTCCGGTCCTTGAACACGACGGAGCGCTCACATGTCCCTGCTGAGGACGAGGACGAGGGGGGGGGGGCAGCCTTGACCTGGAGCAGCCAGGCTAGTAACGAGCTGTCACTATAGTGATGGAAAGGAGGCTCGGAGAGAGAGAGAGAGAGAGAGAGATAGAGAGAGAGGGACAGAGAGATGGATAACCTCTCACCTTCGTAAACAAATCGGACATTCTCCTCGTGAGCCGGGGTGAATCCGTCTGGGCAGCTCTCTTCCTTGGGCGGGGGCGTGGTGTGGTACCTCTTCCCGTTCAGACGGTTGAACACTATTTTAGGGGCCGGAGAACTGGAGGAGAGAGAAAAAGGCGGGGAAATTGTTCTTTCTAAGATGTTCTTTCTAAGATGTTCTTTCTGAGATGTTCTTTCTGAGATGTTCTTTCTGAGATGTTCTTTCTAAGATGTTCTTTCTAAGATGTTCTTTCTGAGATGTTCTTTCTAAGATGTTCTTTCTAAGATGTTCTTTCTGAGATGTTCTTTCTAAGATGTTCTTTCTGAGATGTTCTTTCTGAGATGTTCTTTCTAAGGTGTTCTTTCTGAGATGCTCTTTCTGAGATGTTCTTTCTGAGATGCTCTTTCTGAGATGTTCTTTCTGAGATGTTCTTTCTGAGGTCGTATGTAAATGCATTGCGCTATGTCTGCTATCCGACCTACAGCACTTTCTCTGCCACCCAATTAACATCCGCCTCCTAGTCCCGGGTCAATTAACTAGCTCTGTTCCACGTTCTCTAGCTCTGGTTCAATGAGAACCCTAGAACACGCCTCTTCCCTGAATTAATTCATAGAAGTGAATTCACAGACCGATCGGGAGGGAATGTCACGGTGGCCATGAGAGGCAGAAGACTCATTAAGATTAACAATGCCTTCTGGAATTAGTTTAGAGATTAAATTTGGCTGCTTTTCAAGGCGTTCCATACGGAAGACTGAGATTCGGCAGCAACCTGGTCTGTCTTCATGCTTAACAGCTGGAGGAGCCCCTATTATCTCTTCCCAGCATGCATTGGGTTTATGACTCACGGTAGCCACACAACTACGCTTCCCTTGATAAAGCGGAAAGCTGGGCTTTCCCAGGTGTAACTAGTTAGTTTTATTCAGAATGGTTCACTACTTTGCAAAGTCTGAACAACCTTTGATTTAATTGCAAAAACGTCAGGAGATTCAACAACGTACGAGCTGACCACGGCTGTGCCTGACTTCTTTGCTGAGTGCAACTGTAGCATGCAGCGCCTACAGCCTCTTCAGACAGAGACAGACTGGGAGGAAGCAGAGGCAAGAAACATTAGCCTGGCTTCGCCAGACCCAATTCACACAAAAGCTTGATTGTAGGGCCGCCGGTTCGAATCCCGCCTCCTCCTGTCCACATGTCGAAGTTTCTTTGGGCAAAGACACTGAACCCCAAATTGCTCCCAGTGAGCAGGCTGGCACCTTGCATGGCAGCTGCAACATTGGTGTGTGAATGGGTGAATGAGAGGCCATTGTAAAGCGCTTTGAATAAAAGCGCTATATAAGTGCAGTCCATTTAATTCTCTTTCTCCCTACCTCATTCATGCATAATCTCACTGTCTGTCTCTCTCTCTCTCTCTCTTCCGTCTCTTCAAACACTGTTACAACATGGCTGAAGTTGTGTTGAAGTCACGCAAACACCAGAGCTTTTCATGTTAGATATAATCTCTAGTCCTTGAAAGCCCACAGTATATTTGGATACAGCATCTCAAGTTCAAGACGAGTTCAGATGTTGCTGCAAATGCCAGAGGGAAAGTAGGTGTGCGGTCCAGACACACCTGCCATACTACGAGATGGTGTTCAGCTTTAAGAGGTCTCTCTTAAAGAAGATCTCTGCACACTGTATTATAGCTCCCAATACTTAAATGGATGACCGTTGGTTTACCTTCTTCTTTCCTGAAGAAGACCCTGTGTGGTTGAAACGTTGCAGCTCATCGAATAAAGTTTTGGGAGCCATGATCCAGTGAGCGAAGATCCTTTCGCTTTTAGCTTAGTGCTTTTTATCCTGACCTGGCCGGGGGGAGGGGGGATGTCCACACAGCTGCACCGTGGTACTCAGCCTCAGAGACGGATCATGAAAAAATGGGCCCCTGGGCCTGGATGTGTAGCGGGGCATCCCTCCCCCCACCCCGCTACAGCCCCCCCCCCCCCCCCTACCAGCTCCCTCCACCCCCTACAGCCTCCCCTGCTGTAAAGCATCTGACTGCCTTGACTCTTTTTCTTTTTAAATCTTTCGTTTTGTTGCTCCACTTAATATGTGACGGTGCTCCATTTTACACGTGTGGTTCTTTGTCAAGATCAAACAGACTGTCCCCTGCGCTGTGACGCTCAGCCTTGCCGGTGTGACCAGACTGTCCCCTGCGCTGTGACGCTCAGCCTTACCGGTGTGACCAGAATGTCCCCTGCGCTGTGACGCTCAGCCTTGCCGGTGTGACCAGACTGTCCCCTGCGCTGTGACGCTCAGCCTTACCGGTGTGACCAGACTGTCCCCTGCGCTGTGACGCTCAGCCTTACCGGTGTGACCAGACTGTCCCCTGCGCTGTGACGCTCAGCCTTACCGGTGTGACCAGACTGTCCCCTGCGCTGTGACGCTCAGCCTTACCGGTGTGACGGCGAGACTCGTTGCTCTTGGTCTGAAGGCAGAGCTCCTGAGCCCGGCGGTGCCGGAGGACGATGGCGCAGTCCGGGTGGATCGGCTCGGCCTGCAGGACAGAACCAGAACCAGCTCATCTCACCAGGCTGACCACGGCACAGACGGACGGACGGACGCACGCACACACAGACACACACACAGACACACACACAGACACAAACACACAGACACACACGGACACACACACACACAAACACACACACAGACACGCACACACACACACACACAAACGCACACGGACGCACACACACACACACAAACACACACAGACACAAACACACACACACACACACACAGACAGACACACACAGACACACACACACACACAAACACACACGGACGCACACACACACACACACACAAACACACACACTCTGGTCTTAGTGGTGCAAGCATCTTCAAAGTGTGTCTGTGTCCTACTTCTGAAGCAGTTCAAAGACATGAAATGGCCTTAAATCTATGAGCAGTCTGAGGGTTCCCTATACGATGGGTCTCTGGGAACATCCATCTGTTTACCCAGACTGCCTTATAAAGTGCCCTAACGTCAACACGACCCCTAATGTCAACAGCAGATCAGTAACTCCTGACATTGAGACATGAGTGGGTGAGTGAGTCAAATTATTATATCAGAATTAACTAATATTCATAACACGATTTAGCTAGTCATTACCATTCATTCAGAAACAAATATGAAGTTTGAATTTACAACAGACCTCCTTTCTCGATTAATCTTAACATGAGGGGATTCCATAGCCTTCTATTATACTGCACAAAACAATAAATATCAAATCACTTACCATTTTGAATAGATTTAGATAAATTACAAGAACTGTGAATGTATAGAGATAGCGACGTGGTCTCATTCTGTGAGAAGCCATATCCCGGGATCCGTCTGCTCCCTCAGCCCCAGATCCAGATGACCCAACGGTCAGATCCAGATGACCCAACGGTCAGATCCAGATGACCCAACGGTCAGATCCAGATGACCCAACGGTAATAACGGCTGCTCCCAGATCCAGATGACCCAACGGTCAGATCCAGATGACCCAACGGTCAGATCCAGATGACCCAACGGTCCGAACCAGATGACCCAACGGTCCGAACCAGATGACCCAACGGTCAGAACCAGATGACCCAACGGTCAGATCCAGATGACCCAACGGTCAGATCCAGATGACCCAACGGTCAGATCCAGATGACCCAACGGTCACAACGGCAACGTTGAGTTCGACCGCTGCTCACGCGCTGCTTTTCTCCCGCCTTCTCTTAAACAGGTTATCCGCGCGCGAGGGAGGAGCGCGAGCTGCAGATGTGGGCGCGCTCTCGCTTCTTCTTCTCCCTTCAGACCGCGCGCGCGTCCTCACTTTTGCCACTGCTTTCTAAGAGGAGCTGTGTTTACCAGTATACTGCACTGTAACTTTTATTCCTATATTCTATTTGTCCTGCTTTTTGTTTAAATGTCTATAATGACTTGCTTTTTGTTTTAATGCTTTTAATTTGTCCTGCCTTTTGTTTTAAATGTCTATAATGTCTTGCTTTTTGTTTTAATGCTTTTAATGTCTCATGTAAAGCACCTTGAATTGCCCTGTGGCTGAAATGTGCTATATAAATAAACTTGCCTTGCCTTGCCTCACTTCTCCCAGGGAAGGGCGCTCCAGCTGATATGTACTCCGGCTCTGCCTATAGCCTACATTAGGTCTGTGCGTGCACATGTGGACATCTTTAATTGCGTAGCCTAAATTGCGCAGGCTTCATTGGCTTGAGAGAAGACAGCGTCCACTAAATTATATCATGTAGCCTAGGCTATGTAGGACCTTTTCTACAAACACATGGAGGGTCAAATGCAGGTCAGGTATTTCCCTGATAGGCGTGCCTGTAGCCTAGGTACTATAACACAATAAAAAATGGCTGTATGGTACAGTAGGTTGTGGCTCCGATAGTTGTAAGCTACCTTACAAATGTGTGCCATTTCATCCAGTAATTTATAGTGAAGCAATTCAAAACATGTTCAATAGGCTATGTTTTTGTGAAGATCATTAGTGAAGTGCTGTATCACACAATAGTGCAAGAACTTCTCTTTCAATTGTCTGATTAAGTAAATCCCGGCTGTAGGTGTAAAAACCTAGCAGGCCTATACCCTAGATTATTTCTACTAGTTTCAGGGGTGAAAGTGTGCATATGTGAATTCCTGTATAGTAGCCTAAATATTGTTCTGTGTTTGTTGAGTGTGTAACAGAGTTGTTATTGATAATTGAAGTTCGCCAAAATTATGTTTTATTTTATCTGCACCTTAGAATTGTTCTGGTTGTCCATACAGGCATACCATACATGTGACCATGTATTGGAGCGCCCCCGTGTGGTTGGAGTGGGTGGTTGTATATGTATATCTGCTGTTAAGCTGCCTGCTCGTCCCTTTTGACTGTGACAACGGACGAGTGTGGTGAGTTGAGATCGTGCTCTGCCGTTTTGTAGATATCGTCGAATAAGATCCTATTGAGAGTATCTAAGATTGTATGATTTGTCAGATGTTTGTTTTCTATTTGTTTTCTGACGGTTAATTTGCTTCTTGTGTGATGTATTTTACTATTTTAGCGAGTGAGCTAACGTGTCTGTCTTGGAGCCGTTAGCTAGCTACAGTAGGCTGGCTACTGCCCGGCGCGTGGCTGCTGTTTTGACGGCGGGATCTTTTCCCCCTTTCTTTATTTCATTTTGTTCTTAGTATGTAAAGGGCAGCACATCTGAGTGACAGCAACCGTGTAACAGGATTAATATTGTTCCACTAGATCTTCTTATTGTATAACTTTAATTATTATTATTTTCCTTGGGTTTCTGCTCGCCTTTTATTTTAATTGGTTGATTTATTATACACAGGGCTGGGGATTGGTTTTGGGGTATCTGGGGGCGTGACCTTGTGGGGTTAACTGTCTGCGCATCTATATTTCCTTCTCTTTTGCTGAGTATATGGGTGCAACAAGGTCAGTGCTGTCGGTCTGTCTAAGCTAATCTTGTGACAGTACTTAGTCTGCTGTTATAATGTATGTAACCCCCCCTGGGAGATTTGAAGTATTTCATATTGAATGAGTTATGTTAGACTTGAGGTCACTTTTATTTCACATAAGAATATAAAAAGAATGTTTCCCCGTTTTCATGACTGCAGGGTTAGCCAACGAACAATTGCTAGAGGCTAAGGGGTTATCGTGCCCTGTCTACATGTCATGCAGCTATTCCATGTTTTTGGATTGCTTTCTGATGTATTATTTCAATTTAGTATTTTTACTTTGGCGATGCAGAAACGTGTGTGTATGTAAATAGTTATGTATATTTGTATGGCTGTGGTAGTTCGCGCGGCCTCGTGTTGTGCATAACTAGCTCTCTTTTGCTGAGTATATGTGTACTGCCCTGGCAGCGCGTTACTATGCAGAGCTAGACAGGTAGCTAACAACTTGACATCTCCCAATCACAAGGCTTGACTTTTCTTGTAGTTTAATGAAAGAGTCTCGTTGTAAAAAGACAAATAGTATCCAAGGCAGAAGCGTAACAAGAAAATAACGCTGCAACACATGAGCTCTGCTGCGTGACTCGTTCTCAACTGAAGAAATGTGCAGAATTCCTGCAAATACTCAAGGTACCAAACTATCCACTAGGTGGCAGTAAACACCTAAAATAATCAACTCAACTATTTCTAAAATGCGTTTCTAATGAAAGGCAGCACACTCCCCGCTTGGGAATAATACTTTTAACCCACTAACCATTTAACTAAATCATAAAAGAAAAGTCCTTTGGCTATAAGCATTTTTAATCCTTTCTGCAGGTTTCCTCTGAAAGCAGGACCACAATCTCTGAGACTGGCCTCAGAAATACCTTGGCAGTCCCTCCCTTGACTATCTTCACCTCCACCTTACGGACTCTTTTGTCACTGCTTGGCAAAGTTTTCACAATCAGTCCCACTGGCCATTCATTTCTGTGCACTTGGCTGTCTTTCAGCAAGACAACATCTCCTGTATTGACATTTGGCTTCTCCTCTGTCCATTTTCTGCGACTCTGTAGTGTAGACAGATATTCTCCTCTCCATCTCTTCCAAAAAGTGTCCGCAAGACACTGGACCTGTTTCCATTGCTTTCCATGCAGTACATTCATGTCAAAGTTTCCAGAGGGGGCGGAAACAGCACTCATCTTCTGAGTAAGTAGCATCGCTGGGGTGAGGACTGCTGGCATGTCGGGGTCAGTTGATACTGGCACCAAGGGTCTCGCATTCATGATTGCCATGACTTCGGCCATCAGCGTACTCAAGATCTCATGAGTGAGACGAGTAGGTCCTGTCTGAAGCAGCATACCGTCCAGAATACGCCTAGCTACCCCAATGAGCCTCTCCCATGCACCACCCATATGGGATGAGTGAGGGGGATTAAACACCCATGTGCAGTCTCTCTCCTGAAGGAAGTTTGTCACTGCTGCGATGTTCTCATTGATGCCCAGCTCCTTACAAGCGCCAACAAAGTTAGTCCCTCTGTCAGAGCGTAGAAGCTTTGCTGGACCACGGATCGAGAAAAACCTCCTCAGAGCATTGATAAAGCTGTCTGTTGACATGAACTCATGACGGTCCATGGGCCAAAGACGTCGAGCCCAACATTGGTGAATGGTGGCTCAGGAGTGAGTCTGTCTGCTGGCAAGTTTGCCATCTTCTGGCCTTCTAACCGCCCTCGTAGCCTGCGACAGATCACACACTTGAAAATCACAGAGGAAACCAGACGCTTGCTGCCAATGATCCAGTATCCTGCAGCTCGGATGGCTCCTTCCGTGATGTGTCGTCCTTGGTGTGCCACTTTCTCATGATAGTATCTCACCAGCAGTGTAGCAACATGATGAGTCCGTGGAATGATCACAGGGTGTTTTTCTTCTTTTGACAGGTCTACAGATGCTAAGCGACCTCCAACCCGAAGTAGACCATCTTCATCTTGAACAGGGTTTAGTTTCCTGAGTGGACTTTGTCTGGGGACTGACTTCTCCAGACATTGTAATTCCTCATTGAAGAAATCATGCTGGACAGACTGAATGATCACAGCTTTGGCCTGTGAAATTTCTCCTGTGCTGACTCCATCGTTGAAACATTTCCAGCCTTTGCATTCAGCATCCTCTGCTCTCTCATGGAAAGATTTGGCAACATGGATGAGCCGGGCCATAATCCGACGGAGTGTGATCCAGCTTGAGAATCGTTCGAAGCGTTGAGAACCCAGCTGAGACTCTGAGGCTTTGGTAACCAGGGCTGTAACATCAGGTCGAATCTCAGCATCAGCTTCCGGCTCCAACAGAGTGAAGAGACTTGACTCTTGACTTGGTGCCTCCTCTGCATTGTCATGAGACAGGAAGGCCGGGCCTGAGAACCAAGCACTGCGTTGCAGGTGAGCTGCTGGTAGAGACCTAGTGGCAAGGTCTGCTGGGTTCAGGTCTGTGGAGACGTAGCTCCACTGGTCAGGGTGTGTGGTTTTTCTGATACGCGTCACCCGGTTGGATACATACACATAAAACCGTCTTGTGGAGTTGTGGATGTAGCCAAGCACAATCTTGCTGTCTGTGAAGAACCTGACAGAATCCACATCCAGATCGATCTCATCTCGGATCAGCTCGTACAGTTCAACAGCCAGTACTGCTGCACACAGCTCGAGACGTGGAATGGTGTGAGCAGGTCGAGGGGCTAGTTTGGACTTCCCCATGACAAATCCAACATGGTATTGTCCTTCAGTGTCATCAGCTCTCAAGTAGGCCACAGCTCCTATTGCCACTGTGGACGCATCTGAAAAAATGCACAGTTCCCTTCTCTGGGTGGTAGATAGCGAGACTGGAATGTAGCACCTCTGGATGTGCAGGTCTTCGAGAGACTTCAAAGAGTTCTTCCAGAGGTTCCATTCAGCTTCTTTTTCTGGGAGGAGTGGCGCATCCCACTCGCTATGGTCAGATGAGAGTTCCCTGAGTAGCGCCTTTCCTTGCATTGTTATGGGTGCCACAAACCCAAGAGGGTCGTACAAGCTATTGACTGTGGACAAGAGACCTCTCCGTGTGAATGGTTTCTCCTCTTGGGACACCTGGAATGTGAAGTTGTCTGTTTCCAGGTCCCAGGAGAGCCCCAGGCTACGCTGAAGAGGAAGAGGATCAACTCCAAGGTCCAAGTCCTTCAGGTCTTTAGCACGATCCTCTGCAGGGAAAGCTTCCATCACTTGTTCACTGTTAGATGCTACCTTGTGTAGCCACACATTGGACTCTGCCAACATCTCTCTGGTTCTTGTCAGGATGTCTATGGCTTCCTCAGGAGTTGCGAATGAGGCAAGACCATCGTCGACGTAGAACTGTCTCTCTACAAACTGCTTTGCATCAGATCCGTGTTCTCGCTCACCTTCTTGAGCAGCTCGCCTCATGCAGTAAATGGCCACCGCAGGTGAAGGGCTGTTTCCGAAAACGTGCACCTTCATCCTGTACTCCACCACATTCTTGCTAATGTCGTTGTCCTCATACCAGAGATACCTGAGGTAATCTCGATGATCTTCTTGCACGACAAAGCAATAAAACATTTGCTGTACATCTACTGTCAGGGCTACAGGTTCTTTCCGGAACCGCAGGAGAACACCCAACAAGGTGTTGTTCAAGTCTGGGCCGCTAAGGAGCACACTATTCAGAGACACTCCGTCACATTCCGCACTTGAATCAAACACAATCCTGATCTGGTCGGGCTTCTGTGGGTGATAAACACCAAATGTCGGAAGGTACCAGTGTTCTTTACCTTCCTCCAGATGTGCAGCAGGCTCTGCTTGATCATTATCCAGCATCTTCTGCATGAACTTGATGTAGTGACACTGCATTTCTGGTTTTCTCTCCAGAGTTCTCCGCAGTGAGCAGAGACGCTTCATGGCCTGCTCTCTGTTACTAGGAAGGCGGCGTCTAGGAGAGCGGAATGGCAAAGGTGCCACCCAGTGGTTTCTGTCATCCTGGTAAACCTGTTCATCCATGATGCTCAGGAAGGCTTTGTCCTCCATGGAGAGTGCTGGTTTGTCATCATCCTTAGACTTTTCAAAAACAGAGCATCCCAGGTTATCTGTACTCACAGTGGGGGCAGTGTCCTCCTCAAAAGCAGAAGAGACTGACCTATGTTGCTGTGTCGTGCCACCATAGTCTTCTTTCACCAGGATACTGTTTGCACATGGGCTGAGGAAGGATGTGCGACCGTTGTGCAGCACGTTTGCTTTGTAGACATTGACCTCTGCAGGTTTGTGAACCGTTCCCAAACAGGCTTCACCAACTATGACCCATCCCAAATCAAGCCGCTGCGCATACGGAGCATTGTGAGGCCCGTTGATTTGCTCACGCACCTTGTGCACCCTTAAGATGTCTCTTCCTAAGAGCAGGAGGATTGGAGCATCTGGGTCTACAGCTGCGATCTTGTCAGCAATTGGCAGTAGGTGAGGGTGATGGCGTGCAACCTCTTGGGAGGGAATCTCTGTTCGATCATCTGGCATCATGTCACACTCAATCAAGGTGGGAAGCGGAAGCTGCAGTTTTCCATCCATAGACTCTATCATGAAGTTAACAGCTCTCCTTCCTGAAGTCTCCATCTTTCCTGCACACGTTTTCAGTGTGTATGGAGTGGAGCTTGCCTGGACTTCAAAGAGATTGAAGAACTCTGTCTTCGCGAGCGATTTGTTGCTTTGTTCATCAAGCACTGCATACATCCTGATCGCTTTCTCCTTCCTGCTTGCAGGATATGCCTTGACCAAACAGATTTTGGCACATGAGCGTGGAGCATCTGCATTCCCACAGACCTCTGTACACTTTGAGGTGACTGAAGACGCATTCTCGCTTTGTTCCTGACTCTCCTCTTTGTCAACCATAACACTTTCTGTGGTCCAAGAAAAAGGGCCTGGATGCAGGGCTGTTATGTGTCTTTCACTGTTGCACTCAAGGCACTTGATTGCCGCTTTGCAGTCTTTTGCTACATGCCGAGTCGACCCACAACATCTGTAGCATATGCGGTTCTCTTTCAGGTATGATTTTCGCTCTTCTATAGACTTGCCTCTGAAGCTTCGGCACTTCTTGAGTGGGTGTGGCTTGTTGTGTATTGGACATTGACGATCGGGGTCATCCACTTTCTTCCCAGCAGGACCAGGTTGGTTGTCTCGGGATTCTGGTGAGACCTCTGTTTTGTGCACACTTACAGAGGCTCTGTAGCTGTTCTTGACATGTTTCTCTGTTTTGGACAGGGCATGGCTGCTTGAGTTGGTGAGAGTGAAACATGGATCGTTCCTGATCTTTGCTTGACGTCGTACAAAGGTGGTGAAGACAGAGAACGGGGGAAATGCCACTCTGTGGTCCTCCTTGTACTGGGATCCATGAGCCATCCATCTCTCCTGGAGGTTGTGGGGGAGCTTTTCCACTATTGGATTCACTCCACGAGCCGTATCCAAATATGAGAGACCTGTAAGATACCCATCTTCTTTAGCACCCTCCAGCTCGAGGAGAATGTCACCCAGTTCTCGTAGCTTGGCATTGTCTTTGTTGGTTAACTTCGGAAAGTCTTCAATCTTCTTGAGTAGAGCGTGTTCAATGACCTCCGGTGCCCCGTAGCATTCTTCAAGACGTTGCCAAACCATGTTGAGTCCTGTTCTGGGATTGAGGACATATACTGAGCGAATCCTCTTCGCCTGTTCTGCTGACTCCAAGCCAAGCCATTTTGTCATCAGGTCCAGCTCCTCTCTATATGACAGGTTCAAATCCTTCGTAGCACTCACAAAAGATGCTTTCCATGACCAATAGTTTTCAGGTCTATCATCAAATTGCAGAAGGCCTGAACTCACCATCTCACGGCGAATGAGGTACCTTGCGAGGTCTGGTGCCCCTTGTGGCTCAGGTGAGTACTCTGTTGGTTTATTTTCTGTCATTTCTTGTCTTGTAGGCTCAGTGTCTCTGAAACCAGGCTGTTTGTGACTGTGTACTCTCTGATGACTAGCTGGTCCAGTGCTGAAAACTTCCAAATGCTTCTTGGATGACTTTTGTGGCTCTCTTGGATTTTCCCTCGATGGAGATTCCTTGATGAACAGCTGGGAGTGTTGTTGGATGTACTCACTAGTACGTTGTACTCGGATGTACTCACTAGTACGTTGTATGTTGCTGAGTGCCGGTTGTAGCGTAGGCATTGATTTATAGCTTTGCTCCCCGCTTTCGAGATCCTCAGCTTCCTCATATGCTGCAGCTTCAGCTGAAGCAGCAGCAGCGTCCTTCTGGCTTTGCAGTATGTAGAGATTGGCCTCTAGGTCCGCTTTCTGCTTCATCAAAACAGCCTCTTTCTCTGCAAAGGCCAGTTTAGCATGGGCAGCTTTTGCCTTAGCATGCGCTTTGGCGGCTGAAGACGATGATGACCGTCTGCTGGAGCGCCGAGATGACCTAGACTGATTTTCGATATCATTGTCTTCATAAGGAGACTCATGCTCCTCTAATAGCTGCTCCTTTTCCTCCACTTTTTGTTCTTCAGTAGCTTGTTGCTCTGTTGCTTGTGGCTGCGTAGCAGAGTGACTATCCTTCAGATATCCTTTTCCTGACCGTAGACTCATGCTTGCTGAGTGTTCTCTTCTTGTGCCTGAGCCCGCTGTGCTCTTGTCTTTTTACTGTACTGCCCTGGCAGCGCGTTACTATGCAGAGCTAGACAGGTAGCTAACAACTTGACATCTCCCAATCACAAGGCTTGACTTTTCTTGTAGTTTAATGAAAGAGTCTCGTTGTAAAAAGACAAATAGTATCCAAGGCAGAAGCGTAACAAGAAAATAACGCTGCAACACATGAGCTCTGCTGCGTGACTCGTTCTCAACTGAAGAAATGTGCAGAATTCCTGCAAATACTCAAGGTACCAAACTATCCACTAGGTGGCAGTAAACACCTAAAATAATCAACTCAACTATTTCTAAAATGCGTTTCTAATGAAAGGCAGCACAATATGGGTGCAACAAGGGTTAGCCAACGAACAATTGCTAGAGGCTAAGGGGTTCTCGTGCCCTGTCTACATGTCATGCAGGAACCATCACCAATAAAAGAGATATCTGAATGCACGTCGTCCTCCAGTGTGCTACGAAAAACACAACGCAGATTGAGCCTGGCTACACACGCTTCTGAGGAAACCGACTTTACCACTTTTCCAAAATGTGTGCAAGCTCAGATCGGTGCGCCGTCATTGTAATGAATCATTCTCCTCGTTTATGGCTTCATTTTAGCATCATCTGAAAAAGGTCTCCATGGATTAACAACATAATGGCCAAATAGATATAAATGAGACTCTACTTCCAAATATCCGGACTATCATTCCCCCCCCCCCCCGCCAGGAAACCTTCCCGCCGTTTTACCCTACGCTCGCGTCACAGAAAGGTCACAGAAAGGTCACAGAAAGGTCTAGACGGTTCTGGTTCTGGCTCGACTACAGCGGCGGCATTTCACCTTCACCTTCAGTGTTTCTGTTCCAAAGGTAGCCTACTGTAGCTTCATTTATTGGGGTTGACAAAGATTGATGTATACTCAAGATTTGGAGAAACGGCTTGGGCACACTTCACTGGTCAAATGTGCTTGTTTGTTAGCTAGCTGCCGGTTAGCTTGGCAGCTATAGTGGCTAACATTAACGTTAGCTATCTGGCTAGCTATCCAGTAACAGGGAATCTAGTGCTAGCTAAATTTATAGCAGTTAATAGCGCACACCAACATGGGTATTATAAACGAATTTAATGTAGAGCTAGACAGTGGTTGAAAATAAACAATAACAGTAACGTTAGCTAACTTTAGCTAAATTAACTTTACTTCTAAATGTGACTATGACAGACCGTCCTTACCAGAAGTGTGTTTGTGACATGTTAACCCCATGTGGCTTGTATGTATGTGTGCGTGTGTGTGTCCGTATGTGTGTGTGTGTGTGCCAGACATGTCTAAGAGAGAGTGGCTGAGGAGGCAGTCAGAGGTGAACCAGAGGTCAGAGGTGAAGCAGAGGTCAGAGCGGAGAGGGTTTTTCAGAGGGAGGAACCTGAGAGACCGACCCAGAGTGGACTACACCGAGCCAGAGGAGCCCAAGGATGACCACTACTTCTGTAAGAGAGAGCTGTTCTCTCTCTCCTCTTATCTCTCTCCTCTCTTTCTCACTCTCCCCCTGTCTCTCCCTCCTCTGATCTCTCTCCCCTCTCTGTTCATCCCTTTCTCCTGTCTTTTTTCTCTCCTCTCTCTGTGTATCTCTCTCCTCGGTCTCTCCCATCCCTCCTTGTAGGTTCACTGTTCAGTTTTGCCAGTTTGGAATCTTGAGCAAACATTCTAGAACTGCTGTTTTCTAGATTCATTTTAATGACTCAAGACGACACAGACTCTCTGAAACTGTCGTCTCATCTAGGTTGCTGCGTGTCAACCCCGCTTTAGTCACACACTCTCTAATAATCTTGTCTGTCTCTTTAAACTCCTCATCTCTCTCTTTCTCTCTCTAATGCACTACATCTCTCCCCCTCTCCTGTCCTCTCCAGACTGTGAGGAGTGTGAGTCTTTCTTCCTGGAGGAGTGTGAGCTCCACGGACCCCCCCTCTTCATACCAGACACCCCGGTGGTCCTGGAGGTGTCTGACCGGGCCAGACTGACCCTTCCACCCGGCCTGGAGGTCAGGAGGTCACGGATTCCCGGGGCGGGGCTGGGGGTCTTCAACTGTGGGGAGGTGGTTGTCAAGGGAACCCACTACGGCCCCTACGAGGGGGAGTTGATGGAGAAGGAGGAGGGCATCGAGAGTGGATACTCCTGGATGGTGGGTATGAGGATGGGTTGTGTGTGTGTGTGTGTGTTTAATGTTGAATGAGTTTTAGAAGGTTTTTCCTTTGTAAGATGACGTTAGACGTGTCTGTTCTCAGATCTACAAGAGTAGAAACTGTGTTGAGTACATCGACGCCAAAAGAGAGACACACTCTAACTGGATGAGGTGAGAAACCGAGAAAAGTGTTTGGTTTCTATCTACTTCCTCTCCTCCCTCCCTCCCTCCTTCCCTCCACTCTAGATCAAAAGAAACCATCTCTCCAGTCTTGAATCCCTTCTCCCCTCCCTACAGTAACCCCCTACGTCTCACCCTCTTTGCCCCCCCCTCTCTCCCCCAGGTATGTGAACTGTGCTCGTGATGAGGAGGAGCAGAACCTGATAGCGTTTCAGCACCGAGGACGGATCCTGTATCGCTGCCGTCGGCCGCTGGCTGTCGGGGAGGAGCTGCTGGTCTGGTACGGAGAGGAGTACGCCAGAGAACTGGGCATTTACTTCGACTACCTCTGGGACAACAAGAGCACCGCTGGAGGTAGCTGTCCTTCACTCTCCTAACCTGTCTTCTCCTCTTCCATCTCTCTCTCTCTCCTCCACTCTCCTAACCTGTCTTCTCCTCCATCTCTCTCTCTCCTCCACTCTCCTAACCTGTCTTCTCCTCCATCTCTCTCTCTCTCCTCCCCTCTCCTAACCTGTCTCCTCCTCCATCTCTCTCTCTCTCCTCCACTCTCCTAACCTGTCTTCTCCTCCTCCATCTCTCTCTCTCTCTCCTCCACTCTCCTAACCTGTCTTCTCCTCCATCTCTCTCTCTCCTCCACTCTCCTAACCTGTCTTCTCCTCCATCTCTCTCTCTCCTCCACTCTCCTAACCTGTCTTCTCCTCCATCTCTCTCTCTCTCCTCCACTCTCCTAACCTGTCTTCTCCTCCATCTCTCTCTCTCTCCTCCACTCTCCTAACCTGTCTTCTCCTCCATCTCTCTCTCTCTCCTCCACTCTCCTAACCTGTCTTCTCCTCCATCTCTCTCTCTCTCCTCCACTCTCCTAACCTGTCTTCTCCATCTCTCTCCTCCACTCTCCTTCCCTCTGTCTTCTCCTCCATCTCTCTTCTCCACTCTCCTTCCCTCTGTCTTCTCCTCCATCTCTCTTCTCCACTCTCCTTCCCTCTGTCTTCTCCTCCATCTCTCTCTCCTCCACTCTCCTAACCTCTGTCTTCTCCTCCATCTCTCTCTCCTCCACTCTCAACCTCTGTCTCCTCCTCCATCTTCTCCTCATTCCTTAGTCCTGAAAGAACGAGGTCTGCTACTCATAGTAGTAACCAACCACTGTCCAAGTAGCTCTCTGACCCTAACCCTAACCAGCCACTGTCCAAGTAGCTCTCTAACCCTAACCAACCACTGTCCAAGTAGCTCTCCTCTACAGTCCTTGTCTCTCTCCTCTCCTGTCTTTTATTCTCTCTCTCTCTCTCCTCTCCTGTCTTTTATTCTCTCTCTCTCCTCTCCTGTCTTTTATTCTCTCTCTCTCCTCTCCTGTCTTTTATTCTCTCTCTCTCTCTCTCTCTCTCCTCTCCTGTCTTTTATTCTCTCTCTCTCTCTCTCTCCTCTCCTGTCTTTTATTCTCTCTCTCTCACTCTCTCCTCTCCTGTCTTTTATTCTTTCTCTCCTCTCCTGTCTTTTATTCTCTCTCTCCTCTCCTGTCTTTTATTCTCTCTCTCCTCTCCTGTATTTTATTCTCTCTCTCCTCTGTCGCTCCCTCACTCGAGCTCAGCCAGAGGAACCTGTTTACATCTCTTTCTCTCTTCTACTCAATCTGAAGTTGTGCTGTGGTTGTTTCCCCTCACTAGGGGAAATATAATCACTCTATATTTGAACTTGTACTACAGGTGTGAGAATAGTTTTTAATGTTTTTAATGTAATCTCTCTCTCTCTCTCTCTCTCTCTCTCTCTCTCTCTCTCTCAGGAGTGATGTCAGAGTTGTCCCAGACTCAGGTGTTCTCCTGCCCTGAGTGTCCATTCTCCTTCACCTCCCAGATCTTCCTCCACAAGCACATCAAGAGGAGCCATGACAACCTCTACGTCACTATGCTGAGGAGTGGACAGATCAGATCAGAGACTCTCTCCTCCTTTTCCTCTCGATCACTCCCTATCACCACCTCCAACACCCCCCTCACCTCAGCTCCTACCTGGAGACAGAGAGACACGGACAAGCCAAGACCGTACCACTGTGACCAGTGTGGGAAGAACTTCAGTCATCAGCCTGATCTCAGGAGCCACCAGCGGGTTCATACAGGACAGAAGCCGTACCACTGTGACCAGTGTGGGACGAACTTCAGTGATCAGTCTAATCTCAGGAGACACCAGCGGGTTCATACAGGACAGAAGCCGTACCACTGTGACCAGTGTGGGAAGAACTTCAATCAACAGTCTCATCTCAGGACACACCAACGTGTTCATACAGGACAGAAGCCGTACCACTGTGACCAGTGTGGGACGAACTTCAGTGATCAGTCTAATCTCAGGATACACCAGCGTGTTCATACAGGAGAGAAGCCGTACCACTGTGACCAGTGTGGGAAGAACTTCGCTAGAGAGGACAATCTCAGGACACACCAGCGTGTTCATAGAGGAGAGAAGCCGTACCACTGTGACCAGTGTGGGAAGAACTTCAGTCAGTCAGGAGAGTTAAAGATACACCAGCGTGTTCATACAGGAGAGAAGCCGTACCACTGTGACCAGTGTGGGAAGTACTTCAGTGATCAGTCTAATCTCAGGACACACCAGCGTGTTCATACAGGAGAGAAGCCGTACCACTGTGACCAGTGTGGGAAGAACTTCAGTCTTCAGTCTCATCTCAGGAGACACCAGCGTGTTCATACAGGAGAGAAGCTGTAGGTCAGTTCTGGTAAGAGTCAAGATCTAGAACTCTAGACGCTGTCACACCCCGCCCTGCTCCCTGGACACTGAGACTGCTCTTCCTGCCCTTGTGTGTCTCTCCTTCTCTGCCCTCTGTTAGTCTCTGGTGTGTGTGTGATTATCTCCCTCTGTTGGACTCTGGTGTGTGTGTGTGTGTGTGTGTGTGTGTGTGTGTGTGTGTGTGTGTGTGTGTGTGTGTGTGTGTGTGTGTGTGTGTGTGTGATGGTCTCCCTATGTTGGTCTATGTGTGTGTCTGTGTGATTGTTAACCA
Source organism: Borostomias antarcticus (assembly GCF_949987555.1). NCBI lineage: Eukaryota > Metazoa > Chordata > Actinopteri > Stomiiformes > Stomiidae > Borostomias > Borostomias antarcticus. Next base: position 92,398 of record NW_028176612.1, on the reverse strand, counting down.
CATCTTCATGCCGTCACACACACACATACAGTACACACCTACAGGCTGTTAACCTTTGGCTTTGTTAAATAAATACCCATTTTTGTTATTCCTTAAACTGGTCTCCTCCTCCACTTTGTGCCCACTCCAGCTCCACTGGTACACCACGCCCTCCAGGGGGCGTAACAACTATGCAACATGGTGTGTGTGCATGTGAGTGTGTGTTTGAATGTTGACGATCAGTTCCAACATTTACTTTAGTGTGTGTGTGTGTGTGTGTGTGTGTTCATGATCAGTTCCAACAATATATTATTTCTATACAACAGTATGTGTGTGTGTGTTTGGATGTTCATGATCAGTTCCAACAATATATTATTTCTATACAACAGTATGTGTGTGTGTGTGTGTGTTTGGATGTTAATGATCAGTTCCAACAATATATTATTTCTATACAACAGTGTGTGTGTGAGTTTGGTTCATTTCTTGAGTGAATGATATGTAGCACAGTTAAAGCAGACGGACGCCCTGTTGAATATACTTCATTATTAGAGACTGATGTGTGTTAAACTGACAACTGAAAACCTCCACAGGATTAATTATCTTACTGCTTTATTACAAACCTGAATGTTCACATTGTTCAGTTATTGGTTACATACTATGACTACATATAAAACATATATTATCATAAATTTTGTTTATGTAATTGTGCAGTTTACATATGTGGTCCCTATTTACCATAATAGATGACTCCTGTAGTACCATCAATTTACAATGGAAAAATAAATAAGAATATTGTGCAAACATACTAATTGGAACAGTTTTTTACATAGTTGAATCAGAGATATTCCTGAGTTGGGGAGCCGTGAGGATGCAGGAAACATGGTTTATAAATCCCCCATGTGGACAGAAGCATTGGGACCTTCACTTAACACCTTCATGCTTTCATCACGTCCCATTCTGATACGGAGTTGGTCCCTTTGCAGCTTTAAACAGAAATGTTAATATTGTTCAGTTATTGGTTACATATAATCCATATCTAACCTGAGCAGAGAGGAGGTTTGAGTTCCAGCTCTCAGACCAGTCTCTGGTTTGATTTAGGTACATGTTAGCTTTGTTAGTTAACTATCTTGCTTCTAGAACCTCTCATACACAACAGCCACCTTCTAGAAGTGCAACCATTCTGAAATTATACACTGTTAGTGCTCGGTCTAAACATTAGCAAAAGAAAAAAGAAGAAGCATAATCACGGTAAAAAGACGAAAAAAATACACGATTATGTCACATAATTGTGATTTAGCGATTATATGGGTCTAGTCTTCCTGGAGTCCCAATTAAAATCAGTACAAACAAATATGGTAAAAACATTAACAACACGTTAATTAATTAAAACATAGTACTATACTATAATCAGGCCAAAAGCCCCCATATTGGGGCGAAGACCGCGTGCTGTAGCCCAGGCCTGAGACTGTTCTCCCTGTCCTCGCCTGTCTCTCCTTATGCTGGTCTCTCTGTGTTTGTGTTCATGTTATTTTAACCACATGTTCATGCGGTCACACACACACACACACACACACACACACACACACACACTCTCACACACACTCACACACACACACATTCACACACACACACACACACACACACACACACACACACACACACACACACTCCTGTAGGGGGACAGATATAGAGGTTTACTCATTGAAAGTGCTCTTTTTATATAACCTGCAAAACACACACACAGACACACACAACATGGGAGTGTAAAACTGATTGATTGATTAATAACCTGCAAATCCCATGTTCAGTTCTAAACAGATTCAGGGACATTTCATGGCCTTCTTAATGTGGTTAACTGAAAATGCTGGGTTTCCCACATGTGGGTATTGAATATACTGTATTTTTTGTATTATATTTACTTATATTTACAGATCAGATGGTGAATGTGCAGACGCCAGAGGTCGCTGTCCATCTGCTGAAACCGGACTGATTTTGAGTGCATTGTGGGAAAAGTAGTTTCGACAAGAATGAAGCTTAGTGGATCATACCACTTTGGGAAGTACTTATTAAAACATACCGCTTTTTTCACATTGATGTTAAAACAAATTGAGGTTAGATAGTGTGTTTGCAAATATGAGTTGTCATACGTGTGTTAAGACTATTTAGACTATAGTTTAATGAGAGAAACGCGAAATTACTAAACGACCCCCCCCTTTCATCGTAAAAGTACGGGGGCCAGATATAAAAATTCTTCCCTGACCCCTCTCAACAAGGCGATCGAGCTCCAGGAGTATGTTTGTCTACCGGCTAAGAACATTTGTAAAGCAATACATTACATTAAATTACATTTCAGAGTAAGAGAGGCTAAAAAAAATGTTGTAGCCATCATTGCTGAGTAGTACATTTCCCCTGAGTAGTAGGCCTAAATTGTAACCTTATTTTTTATTTTTAAATAAATAAAGCACCTATCTATCTATCTGTCTATAAAAACCTTTAATCATCTGCTGCCCTCTAGTGGAAACACGTGGCAAGCCATGTTTCACACGCTCCTCAACCACGTCCATGTCCGTCTGGTCACTCATATATCCAACAACCTACAGATAAAACACTTATCAGCACACGGTGTGATTATTGATTATATTATTATTAATCACGTCCTGAAACTGGGAGAACAAGAGCTCTGAAAACCCCCCATATTTTCCAATCCGTCTCATTCCATCTCTGTTAGTTTTGAAACAACGACTTTAAATTGGGCAGTAGCGGCCACCGTACACACTCCTCCCTCGTCTGTCAACTAGGCCCAATCCCAAACCACCCCCTACACACTCCACCTCCTCCCCTCGTCTGTCAACTAGTCGCTTCTAACTTTACCGGTTTACCGGTGTTCGTTTCTGCTTCTCGAGCCCTACCGAACACACACCGTCTTCTTCCACCCCTACCGGACACACCGTCTTCCTCCACCCCTACCGGACATGTTCACGACTACCGGCTCGCGTGGGCTCTGTAAGTACCGGCCGCTCGAGACCGTTGGTTTACCGACTTCCCGGTTCTCCCTGGTCTCTCCCTGGTCTCTCTCTGGTCTCTCTCTGGTCTCTCCCTGGTCTCTCCCTGGTCTCTTCCTGGTCTCTCTCTGGTCTCTCTCTGGTCTCTTCCTGGTCTCTCTCTGGTCTCTCTCCCTGGTCTCTCCCTGGTCTCTTCCTGGTCTCTCTCTGGTCTCTCTCTGGTCTCTTCCTGGTCTCTCTCTGGTCTCTCTCCCTAGTCTCTCTCTGGTCTCTCTCGGGTCTCTCCCTGGTCTCTTCCTGGTCTCTTCCTGGTCTCTCCCTGGTCTCTTCCTGGTCTCTCCCTGGTCTCTCTCTGGTCTCTCCCTGGTCTCTCTCTGGTCTCTCCCTGGTCTCTCTCTGGTCTCCCTGGTCTCTCTCTGGTCTCTCCCTGGTCTCTCTCTGGTCTCTCTCTGGTCTCTTCCTGGTCTCTCTCTGGTCTCTCTCTGGTCTCTCCCTGGTCTCTCCCTGGTCTCTCTCTGGTCTCTCCCTGGTCTCTCCCTGGTCTCTCTCTGGTCTCTCTGGTCTCTCCCTGGTCTCTCCCTGGTCTCTCTCTGGTCTCTCCCTGGTCTCTCCCTGGTCTCTCTCTGGTCTCTCCCTGGTCTCTCTCTGGTCTCTCTCTGGTCTCTCTCTGGTCTCTCCCTGGTCTCTCCCTGGTCTCTCTCTGGTCTCTCCCTGGTCTCTCCCTGGTCTCTCTCTGGTCTCTCCCTAGTCTCTCTCTGGTCTCTACCTGGTCTCTCTCTGGTCTCTCCCTGGTCTCTCCCTGGTCTCTCCCTGGTCTCTCTCTGGTCTCTCCCTGGTCTCTCCCTGGTCTCTCTCTGGTCTCTCTCTGCTATCTAAACGGTTACTAGCTTTGAAGCTAATGTCAGTGGTTTCGGTGCTAAGCTAACTTAGCTACATTACAGACCCGTTTATTCCAGTACCTCGGCCCTGTCTATAGCTAAGTATGCTAGCCACTTCCCTAGCTACGCTAGCGTTAGCTAGCTACGTTGCTAACGGGCTAGCCATGAAAAGCACTTGGCTTTTATGACAGCTAGGCTAACGACGACGTTATTTATGTCTTCGTTCAGTTTAATTACAGGCTAGTTAGCTAACTATCCCATAGCTAACTATATAGTATGTTCATACTGACTAACGTAGCTACATAGCTAGCTAGCCCCACACCTGGCTACTTGGTTAGCCAGCTAGCTGCCCCACACCTCTCCTGGCTACTTGGTTAGCTAGCTAGCTAGCCCCACACCTGGCTACTTGGTTAGCTATCTAGCTGCCCCACACCTGGCTACTTGGTTAGCTAGCTAGCTGCCCCACACCTCTCCTGGCTACTTGGTTAGCTAGCTAGCTGCCCCACACCTCTCCTGGCTACTTGGTTAGCAAGCTAGCTGCCCCACACCTCTCCTGGCTACTTGGTTAGCTAGCTAGCTGCCCCACACCTCTCCTGGCTACTTGGTTAGCTAGCTAGCTGCCCCACACCTGGCTACTTGGTTAGCTAGCTAGCTGCCCCACACCTGGCTACTTGGTTAGCTAGCTAGCTAGCCCCACACCTGGCTACTTGGTTAGCTAGCTAGCTAGCTGCCCCACACCTGGCTACTTGGTTAGCTAGCTAGCTAGCACCACACCTGGCTACTTGGTTAGCTAGCTAGCTGCCCCACACCTGGCTACTTGGTTAGCTAGCTAGCTGCCCCACACCTGGCTACTTGGTTAGCTAGCTAGCTGCCCCACACCTGGCTACTTGGTTAGCTAGCTAGCTGCCCCACACCTTGCTACTTGGTTAGCTAGCTAGCTGCCCCACACCTGGCTACTTGGTTAGCTAGCTAGCTAGCCCCACACCTGGCTACTTGGTTAGCTAGCTAGCTAGCTGCCCCACACCTGGCTACTTGGTTAGCTAGCTAGCTAGCTGCCCCACACCTGGCTACTTGGATAGCTAGCTAGCTGCCCCACACCTGGCTACTTGGTTAGCTAGCTAGCTGCCCCACACCTCTCCTGGCTACTTGGTTAGCTAGCTAGCTGCCCCACACCTCTCCTGGCTACTTGGTTAGCTAGCTAGCTGCCCCACACCTCTCCTGACTACTTGGTTAGCTAGCTAGCTAGCCCCACACCTGGCTACTTGGTTAGCTAGCTAGCTAGCCCCACACCTGGCTACTTGGTTAGCTAGCTAGCTAGCTGCCCCACACCTGGCTACTTGGTTAGCTAGCTAGCTAGCTGCCCCACACCTGGCTACTTGGATAGCTAGCTAGCTGCCCCACACCTGGCTACTTGGTTAGCTAGCTAGCTGCCCCACACCTCTCCTGGCTACTTGGTTAGCTAGCTAGCTGCCCCACACCTCTCCTGGCTACTTGGTTAGCTAGCTAGCTGCCCCACACCTCTCCTGACTACTTGGTTAGCTAGCTAGCTAGCCCCACACCTGGCTACTTGGTTAGCTAGCTAGCTAGCCCCACACCTGGCTACTTGGTTAGCTAGCTAGCTGCCCCCACACCTGGCTACTTGGTTAGCTAGCTAGCTAGGACCACACCTGGCTACTTGGTTAGCTAGCTAGCTGCCCCCACACCTGGCTACTTGGTTAGCTAGCTAGCTGCCCCACACCTGGCTACTTGGTTAGCTAGCTAGCTGCCCCACACCTGGCTTCTTGGTTAGCTAGCTAGCTGCCCCACACCTGGCTACTTGGTTAGCTAGCTAGCTGCCCCACACCTTGCTACTTGGTTAGCTAGCTAGCTGCCCCACACCTGGCTACTTGGTTAGCTAGCTAGCTTCCCCACACCTGGCTACTTGGTTAGCTAGCTAGCTGCCCCACACCTGGCTACTTGGTTAGCTAGCTAGCTAGCCCCACACCTGGCTACTTGGTTAGCTAGCTAGCTAGCTGCCCCACACCTGGCTACTTGGTTAGCTAGCTAGCTAGCTGCCCCACACCTGGCTACTTGGATAGCTAGCTAGCTGCCCCACACCTGGCTACTTGGTTAGCTAGCTAGCTGCCCCACACCTCTCCTGGCTACTTGGTTAGCTAGCTAGCTGCCCCACACCTCTCCTGGCTACTTGGTTAGCTAGCTAGCTGCCCCACACCTCTCCTGACTACTTGGTTAGCTAGCTAGCTAGCCCCACACCTGGCTACTTGGTTAGCTAGCTAGCTGCCCCACACCTCTCCTGGCTACTTGGTTAGCTAGCTAGCTGCCCCACACCTCTCCTGACTACTTGGTTAGCTAGCTAGCTAGCCCCACACCTGGCTACTTGGTTAGCTAGCTAGCTAGCCCCACACCTGGCTACTTGGTTAGCTAGCTAGCTGCCCCCACACCTGGCTACTTGGTTAGCTAGCTAGCTAGGACCACACCTGGCTACTTGGTTAGCTAGCTAGCTGCCCCCACACCTGGCTACTTGGTTAGCTAGCTAGCTGCCCCACACCTGGCTACTTGGTTAGCTAGCTAGCTGCCCCACACCTGGCTTCTTGGTTAGCTAGCTAGCTGCCCCACACCTGGCTACTTGGTTAGCTAGCTAGCTGCCCCACACCTTGCTACTTGGTTAGCTAGCTAGCTGCCCCACACCTGGCTACTTGGTTAGCTAGCTAGCTTCCCCACACCTGGCTACTTGGTTAGCTAGCTAGCTGCCCCACACCTGGCTACTTGGTTAGCTAGCTGCCCCACACCTGGCTACTTGGTTAGCTAGCTAGCTAGCCCCACACCTGGCTACTTGGTTAGCTAGCTAGCCCCACACCTGGCTACTTGGTTAGCTAGCTAGCCCCACACCTGGCTACTTGGTTAGCTAGCTAGCTGCCCCACACCTCTCCTGGCTACTTGGTTAGCTAGCTAGCTGCCCCACACCTCTCCTGGCTACTTGGTTAGCTAGCTAGCTAGCACCACACCTGGCTACTTGGTTAGCTAGCTAGCTGCCCCCACCCCTGGCTACTTGGTTAGCTAGCTAGCTGCCCCACAGCTCTCCTGGCTACTTGGTTAGCTAGCTAGCTGCCCCACACCTCACCTGGCTACTTGGTTAGCTAGCTAGCTGCCCCACACCTCACCTGGCTACTTGGTTAGCTAGCTAGCTAGCCCCACACCTGGCTACTTGGTTAGCTAGCTAGCTGCCCCACACCTGGCTACTTGGTTAGCTAGCTAGCTGCCCCACACCTGGCTACTTGGTTAGCTAGCTAGCTAGCCCCACACCTGGCTACTTGGTTAGCTAGCTAGCTGCCCCACACCTCTCCTGGCTACTTGGTTAGCTAGCTAGCTTCCCCACACCTGGCTACTTGGTTAGCTAGCTAGCTGCCCCACACCTGGCTACTTGGTTAGCTAGCTAGCTAGCCCCACACCTGGCTACTTGGTTAGCTAGCTAGCTAGCTGCCCCACACCTGGCTACTTGGTTAGCTAGCTAGCTAGCTGCCCCACACCTGGCTACTTGGATAGCTAGCTAGCTGCCCCACACCTGGCTACTTGGTTAGCTAGCTAGCTGCCCCACACCTCTCCTGGCTACTTGGTTAGCTAGCTAGCTGCCCCACACCTGGCTACTTGGTTAGCTAGCTAGCTGCCCCACACCTGGCTACTTGGTTAGCTAGCTAGCTAGCCCCACACCTGGCTACTTGGTTAGCTAGCTAGCTGCCCCACACCTCTCCTGGCTACTTGGTTAGCTAGCTAGCTGCCCCACACCTCTCCTGGCTACTTGGTTAGCTAGCTAGCTGCCCCACACCTCTCCTGGCTACTTGGTTAGCTAGCTAGCTAGCACCACACCTGGCTACTTGGTTAGCTAGCTAGCTGCCCCCACACCTGGCTACTTGGTTAGCTAGCTAGCTGCCCCACACCTCTCCTGGCTACTTGGTTAGCTAGATAGCTAGCCCCACACCTGGCTACTTGGTTAGCTAGCTAGCTAGCCCCACACCTGGCTACTTGGTTAGCTAGCTAGCTGCCCCACACCTGGCTACTTGGTTAGCTAGCTAGCTAGCCCCACACCTGGCTACTTGGTTAGCTAGCTAGCTGCCCCACACCTGGCTACTTGGTTAGCTAGCTAGCTGCCCCACACCTTTCCTGGCTACTTGGTTAGCTAGCTAGCTGCCCCACACCTCTCCTGGCTACTTGGTTAGCTAGCTAGCTAGCCCCACACCTGGCTACTTGGTTAGCTAGCTAGCTAGCTGCCCCACACCTGGCTACTTGGTTAGCTAGCTAGCTAGCTGCCCCACACCTGGCTACTTGGATAGCTAGCTAGCTGCCCCACACCTGGCTACTTGGTTAGCTAGCTAGCTGCCCCACACCTCTCCTGGCTACTTGGTTAGCTAGCTAGCTGCCCCACACCTGGCTACTTGGTTAGCTAGCTAGCTGCCCCACACCTGGCTACTTGGTTAGCTAGCTAGCTAGCCCCACACCTGGCTACTTGGTTAGCTAGCTAGCTGCCCCACACCTCTCCTGGCTACTTGGTTAGCTAGCTAGCTGCCCCACACCTCTCCTGGCTACTTGGTTAGCTAGCTAGCTGCCCCACACCTCTCCTGGCTACTTGGTTAGCTAGCTAGCTAGCACCACACCTGGCTACTTGGTTAGCTAGCTAGCTGCCCCCACACCTGGCTACTTGGTTAGCTAGCTAGCTGCCCCACACCTCTCCTGGCTACTTGGTTAGCTAGATAGCTAGCCCCACACCTGGCTACTTGGTTAGCTAGCTAGCTAGCCCCACACCTGGCTACTTGGTTAGCTAGCTAGCTGCTCCACACCTGGCTACTTGGTTAGCTAGCTAGCTGCCCCACACCTGGCTACTTGGTTAGCTAGCTAGCTGCCCCACACCTGGCTACTTGGTTAGCTAGCTAGCTGCCCCACACCTGGCTACTTGGTTAGCTAGCTAGCTAGCCCCACACCTGGCTACTTGGTTAGCTAGCTAGCTGCCCCACACCTGGCTACTTGGTTAGCTAGCTAGCTGCCCCACACCTTTCCTGGCTACTTGGTTAGCTAGCTAGCTGCCCCACACCTCTCCTGGCTACTTGGTTAGCTAGCTAGCTGCCCCACACCTCTCCTGGCTACTTGGTTAGCTAGCTAGCTGCCCCACACCTCTCCTGGCTACTTGGTTAGCTAGCTAGCTAGCACCACACCTGGCTACTTGGTTAGCTAGCTAGCTGCCCCCACACCTGGCTACTTGGTTAGCTAGCTAGCTGCCCCACACCTCTCCTGGCTACTTGGTTAGCTAGATAGCTAGCCCCACACCTGGCTACTTGGTTAGCTAGCTAGCTAGCCCCACACCTGGCTACTTGGTTAGCTAGCTAGCTGCCCCACACCTGGCTACTTGGTTAGCTAGCTAGCTAGCCCCACACCTGGCTACTTGGTTAGCTAGCTAGCTGCCCCACACCTGGCTACTTGGTTAGCTAGCTAGCTGCCCCACACCTCTCCTGGCTACTTGGTTAGCTAGCTAGCTGCCCCACACCTCTCCTGGCTACTTGGTTAGCAAGCTAGCTGCCCCACACCTCTCCTGGCTACTTGGTTAGCTAGCTAGCTGCCCCACACCTCTCCTGGCTACTTGGTTAGCTAGCTAGCTGCCCCACACCTCTCCTGGCTACTTGGTTAGCTAGCTAGCTGCCCCACACCTCTCCTGGCTACTTGGTTAGCTAGCTAGCTGCCCAACACCTGGCTACTTGGTTAGCTAGCTAGCTGCCCCACACCTGGCTACTTGGTTAGCTAGCTAGCTAGCCCCACACCTGGCTACTTGGTTAGCTAGCTAGCTGCCCCACACCTGGCTACTTGGTTAGCTAGCTAGCTGCCCCCACACCTGGCTACTTGGTTAGCTAGCTAGCTGCCCCCACACCTGGCTACTTGGTTAGCTAGCTAGCTAGCCCCACACCTGGCTACTTGGTTAGCTAGCTAGCCCCACACCTGGCTACTTGGTTAGCTAGCTAGCCCCACACCTGGCTACTTGGTTAGCTAGCTAGCTGCCCCACACCTCTCCTGGCTACTTGGTTAGCTAGCTAGCTAGCACCACACCTGGCTACTTGGTTAGCTAGCTAGCTGCCCCCACCCCTGGCTACTTGGTTAGCTAGCTAGCTGCCCCACACCTGGCTACTTGGTTAGCTAGCTAGCTAGCCCCACACCTGGCTACTTGGTTAGCTAGCTAGCTAGCTAGCTGCCCCACACCTGGCTACTTGGATAGCTAGCTAGCTGCCCCACACCTGGCTACTTGGTTAGCTAGCTAGCTGCCCCCACACCTGGCTACTTGGTTAGCTAGCTAGCTAGCCCCACACCTGGCTACTTGGTTAGCTAGCTAGCCCCACACCTGGCTACTTGGTTAGCTAGCTAGCCCCACACCTGGCTACTTGGTTAGCTAGCTAGCTGCCCCACACCTCTCCTGGCTACTTGGTTAGCTAGCTAGCTGCCCCACACCTCTCCTGGCTACTTGGTTAGCTAGCTAGCTGCCCCACACCTCTCCTGGCTACTTGGTTAGCTAGCTAGCTGCCCCACACCTCTCCTGGCTACTTGGTTAGCAAGCTAGCTGCCCCACACCTCTCCTGGCTACTTGGTTAGCTAGCTAGCTGCCCCACACCTCTCCTGGCTACTTGGTTAGCTAGCTAGCTGCCCCACACCTCTCCTGGCTACTTGGTTAGCTAGCTAGCTGCCCCACACCTGGCTACTTGGTTAGCTAGCTAGCTGCCCCACACCTGGCTACTTGGTTAGCTAGCTAGCTGCCCCACACCTCTCCTGGCTACTTGGTTAGCTAGCTAGCTGCCCCACACCTCTCCTGGCTACTTGGTTAGCAAGCTAGCTGCCCCACACCTCTCCTGGCTACTTGGTTAGCTAGCTAGCTGCCCCACACCTCTCCTGGCTACTTGGTTAGCTAGCTAGCTGCCCCACACCTCTCCTGGCTACTTGGTTAGCTAGCTAGCTGCCCCACACCTGGCTACTTGGTTAGCTAGCTAGCTGCCCCACACCTGGCTACTTGGTTAGCTAGCTAGCTAGCCCCACACCTGGCTACTTGGTTAGCTAGCTAGCTGCTCCACACCTGGCTACTTGGTTAGCTAGCTAGCTGCCCCACACCTGGCTACTTGGTTAGCTAGCTAGCTGCCCCACACCTGGCTACTTGGTTAGCTAGCTAGCTGCCCCACACCTGGCTACTTGGTTAGCTAGCTAGCTAGCCCCACACCTGGCTACTTGGTTAGCTAGCTAGCTGCCCCACACCTGGCTACTTGGTTAGCTAGCTAGCTGCCCCCACACCTGGCTACTTGGTTAGCTAGCTAGCTGCCCCACACCTCTCCTGGCTACTTGGTTAGCTAGATAGCTAGCCCCACACCTGGCTACTTGGTTAGCTAGCTAGCTAGCCCCACACCTGGCTACTTGGTTAGCTAGCTAGCTGCTCCACACCTGGCTACTTGGTTAGCTATCTAGCTGCCCCACACCTGGCTACTTGGTTAGCTAGCTAGCTGCCCCACACCTCTCCTGGCTACTTGGTTAGCTAGCTAGCTGCCCCACACCTCTCCTGGCTACTTGGTTAGCAAGCTAGCTGCCCCACACCTCTCCTGGCTACTTGGTTAGCTAGCTAGCTGCCCCACACCTCTCCTGGCTACTTGGTTAGCTAGCTAGCTGCCCCACACCTCTCCTGGCTACTTGGTTAGCTAGCTAGCTGCCCCACACCTCTCCTGGCTACTTGGTTAGCTAGCTAGCTGCCCAACACCTGGCTACTTGGTTAGCTAGCTAGCTGCCCCACACCTGGCTACTTGGTTAGCTAGCTAGCTAGCCCCACACCTGGCTACTTGGTTAGCTAGCTAGCTGCCCCACACCTGGCTACTTGGTTAGCTAGCTAGCTGCCCCCACACCTGGCTACTTGGTTAGCTAGCTAGCTGCCCCCACACCTGGCTACTTGGTTAGCTAGCTAGCTAGCCCCACACCTGGCTACTTGGTTAGCTAGCTAGCCCCACACCTGGCTACTTGGTTAGCTAGCTAGCCCCACACCTGGCTACTTGGTTAGCTAGCTAGCTGCCCCACACCTCTCCTGGCTACTTGGTTAGCTAGCTAGCTGCCCCACACCTCTCCTGGCTACTTGGTTAGCTAGCTAGCTGCCCCACACCTCTCCTGGCTACTTGGTTAGCTAGCTAGCTGCCCAACACCTGGCTACTTGGTTAGCTAGCTAGCTGCCCCACACCTGGCTACTTGGTTAGCTAGCTAGCTAGCCCCACACCTGGCTACTTGGTTAGCTAGCTAGCTGCCCCACACCTGGCTACTTGGTTAGCTAGCTAGCTGCCCCCACACCTGGCTACTTGGTTAGCTAGCTAGCTGCCCCCACACCTGGCTACTTGGTTAGCTAGCTAGCTAGCCCCACACCTGGCTACTTGGTTAGCTAGCTAGCCCCACACCTGGCTACTTGGTTAGCTAGCTAGCCCCACACCTGGCTACTTGGTTAGCTAGCTAGCTGCCCCACACCTCTCCTGGCTACTTGGTTAGCTAGCTAGCTAGCACCACACCTGGCTACTTGGTTAGCTAGCTAGCTGCCCCCACCCCTGGCTACTTGGTTAGCTAGCTAGCTGCCCCACACCTGGCTACTTGGTTAGCTAGCTAGCTAGCCCCACACCTGGCTACTTGGTTAGCTAGCTAGCTAGCTAGCTGCCCCACACCTGGCTACTTGGATAGCTAGCTAGCTGCCCCACACCTGGCTACTTGGTTAGCTAGCTAGCTGCCCCCACACCTGGCTACTTGGTTAGCTAGCTAGCTAGCCCCACACCTGGCTACTTGGTTAGCTAGCTAGCCCCACACCTGGCTACTTGGTTAGCTAGCTAGCCCCACACCTGGCTACTTGGTTAGCTAGCTAGCTGCCCCACACCTCTCCTGGCTACTTGGTTAGCTAGCTAGCTGCCCCACACCTCTCCTGGCTACTTGGTTAGCTAGCTAGCTGCCCCACACCTCTCCTGGCTACTTGGTTAGCTAGCTAGCTGCCCCACACCTCTCCTGGCTACTTGGTTAGCAAGCTAGCTGCCCCACACCTCTCCTGGCTACTTGGTTAGCTAGCTAGCTGCCCCACACCTCTCCTGGCTACTTGGTTAGCTAGCTAGCTGCCCCACACCTCTCCTGGCTACTTGGTTAGCTAGCTAGCTGCCCCACACCTGGCTACTTGGTTAGCTAGCTAGCTGCCCCACACCTCTCCTGGCTACTTGGTTAGCTAGCTAGCTGCCCCACACCTCTCCTGGCTACTTGGTTAGCAAGCTAGCTGCCCCACACCTCTCCTGGCTACTTGGTTAGCTAGCTAGCTAGCCCCACACCTGGCTACTTGGTTAGCTAGCTAGCTGCCCCACACCTGGCTACTTGGTTAGCTAGCTAGCTGCCCCACACCTTTCCTGGCTACTTGGTTAGCTAGCTAGCTGCCCCACACCTCTCCTGGCTACTTGGTTAGCTAGCTAGCTGCCCCACACCTCTCCTGGCTACTTGGTTAGCAAGCTAGCTGCCCCACACCTCTCCTGGCTACTTGGTTAGCTAGCTAGCTGCCCCACACCTCTCCTGGCTACTTGGTTAGCTAGCTAGCTGCCCCACACCTCTCCTGGCTACTTGGTTAGCTAGCTAGCTAGCACCACACCTGGCTACTTGGTTAGCTAGCTAGCTGCCCCCACACCTGGCTACTTGGTTAGCTAGCTAGCTGCCCCACACCTCTCCTGGCTACTTGGTTAGCTAGATAGCTAGCCCCACACCTGGCTACTTGGTTAGCTAGCTAGCTAGCCCCACACCTGGCTACTTGGTTAGCTAGCTAGCTGCCCCACACCTGGCTACTTGGTTAGCTAGCTAGCTAGCCCCACACCTGGCTACTTGGTTAGCTAGCTAGCTGCCCCACACCTGGCTACTTGGTTAGCTAGCTAGCTGCCCCACACCTCTCCTGGCTACTTGGTTAGCTAGCTAGCTGCCCCACACCTCTCCTGGCTACTTGGTTAGCAAGCTAGCTGCCCCACACCTCTCCTGGCTACTTGGTTAGCTAGCTAGCTGCCCCACACCTCTCCTGGCTACTTGGTTAGCTAGCTAGCTGCCCCACACCTCTCCTGGCTACTTGGTTAGCTAGCTAGCTGCCCCACACCTGGCTACTTGGTTAGCTAGCTAGCTAGCCCCACACCTCTCCTGGCTACTTGGTTAGCTAGCTAGCTGCCCCACACCTGGCTACTTGGTTAGCTAGCTAGCTAGCCCCACACCTGGCTACTTGGTTAGCTAGCTAGCTAGCTAGCTGCCCCACACCTGGCTACTTGGATAGCTAGCTAGCTGCCCCACACCTGGCTACTTGGATAGCTAGCTAGCTGCCCCACACCTGGCTACTTGGTTAGCTAGCTAGCTGCCCCCACACCTGGCTACTTGGTTAGCTAGCTAGCTAGCCCCACACCTGGCTACTTGGTTAGCTAGCTAGCCCCACACCTGGCTACTTGGTTAGCTAGCTAGCCCCACACCTGGCTACTTGGTTAGCTAGCTAGCTGCCCCACACCTGGCTACTTGGTTAGCTAGCTAGCTAGCCCCACACCTGGCTACTTGGTTAGCTAGCTAGCTGCCCCACACCTGGCTACTTGGTTAGCTAGCTAGCTGCCCCCACACCTGGCTACTTGGTTAGCTAGCTAGCTAGCCCCACACCTGGCTACTTGGTTAGCTAGCTAGCCCCACACCTGGCTACTTGGTTAGCTAGCTAGCCCCACACCTGGCTACTTGGTTAGCTAGCTAGCTGCCCCACACCTGGCTACTTGGTTAGCTAGCTAGCTGCCCCACACCTTTCCTGGCTACTTGGTTAGCTAGCTAGCTGCCCCACACCTCTCCTGGCTACTTGGTTAGCTAGCTAGCTGCCCCACACCTCTCCTGGCTACTTGGTTAGCTAGCTAGCTAGCACCACACCTGGCTACTTGGTTAGCTAGCTAGCTGCCCCCACACCTGGCTACTTGGTTAGCTAGCTAGCTGCCCCACACCTCTCCTGGCTACTTGGTTAGCTAGATAGCTAGCCCCACACCTGGCTACTTGGTTAGCTAGCTAGCTAGCCCCACACCTGGCTACTTGGTTAGCTAGCTAGCTGCCCCACACCTCTCCTGGCTACTTGGTTAGCAAGCTAGCTGCCCCACACCTCTCCTGGCTACTTGGTTAGCTAGCTAGCTGCCCCACACCTCTCCTGGCTACTTGGTTAGCTAGCTAGCTGCCCCACACCTCTCCTGGCTACTTGGTTAGCAAGCTAGCTGCCCCACACCTCTCCTGGCTACTTGGTTAGCTAGCTAGCTGCCCCACACCTCTCCTGGCTACTTGGTTAGCTAGCTAGCTGCCCCACACCTCTCCTGGCTACTTGGTTAGCTAGCTAGCTGCCCCACACCTGGCTACTTGGTTAGCTAGCTAGCTGCCCCACACCTGGCTACTTGGTTAGCTAGCTAGCTAGCCCCACACCTCTCCTGGCTACTTGGTTAGCTAGCTAGCTGCCCCACACCTGGCTACTTGGTTAGCTAGCTAGCTAGCCCCACACCTGGCTACTTGGTTAGCTAGCTAGCTAGCTAGCTGCCCCACACCTGGCTACTTGGATAGCTAGCTAGCTGCCCCACACCTGGCTACTTGGTTAGCTAGCTAGCTGCCCCCACACCTGGCTACTTGGTTAGCTAGCTAGCTGCCCCACACCTCTCCTGGCTACTTGGTTAGCAAGCTAGCTGCCCCACACCTCTCCTGGCTACTTGGTTAGCTAGCTAGCTGCCCCACACCTCTCCTGGCTACTTGGTTAGCTAGCTAGCTGCCCCACACCTCTCCTGGCTACTTGGTTAGCTAGCTAGCTGCCCCACACCTCTCCTGGCTACTTGGTTAGCAAGCTAGCTGCCCCACACCTCTCCTGGCTACTTGGTTAGCTAGCTAGCTGCCCCACACCTCTCCTGGCTACTTGGTTAGCTAGCTAGCTGCCCCACACCTCTCCTGGCTACTTGGTTAGCTAGCTAGCTGCCCCACACCTGGCTACTTGGTTAGCTAGCTAGCTAGCCCCACACCTCTCCTGGCTACTTGGTTAGCTAGCTAGCTGCCCCACACCTGGCTACTTGGTTAGCTAGCTAGCTAGCCCCACACCTGGCTACTTGGTTAGCTAGCTAGCTAGCTAGCTGCCCCACACCTGGCTACTTGGATAGCTAGCTAGCTGCCCCACACCTGGCTACTTGGATAGCTAGCTAGCTGCCCCACACCTGGCTACTTGGTTAGCTAGCTAGCTGCCCCCACACCTGGCTACTTGGTTAGCTAGCTAGCTAGCCCCACACCTGGCTACTTGGTTAGCTAGCTAGCCCCACACCTGGCTACTTGGTTAGCTAGCTAGCCCCACACCTGGCTACTTGGTTAGCTAGCTAGCTGCCCCACACCTGGCTACTTGGTTAGCTAGCTAGCTAGCCCCACACCTGGCTACTTGGTTAGCTAGCTAGCTGCCCCACACCTGGCTACTTGGTTAGCTAGCTAGCTGCCCCCACACCTGGCTACTTGGTTAGCTAGCTAGCTAGCCCCACACCTGGCTACTTGGTTAGCTAGCTAGCCCCACACCTGGCTACTTGGTTAGCTAGCTAGCCCCACACCTGGCTACTTGGTTAGCTAGCTAGCTGCCCCACACCTCTCCTGGCTACTTGGTTAGCTAGATAGCTAGCCCCACACCTGGCTACTTGGTTAGCTAGCTAGCTAGCCCCACACCTGGCTACTTGGTTAGCTAGCTAGCTGCCCCACACCTGGCTACTTGGTTAGCTAGCTAGCTAGCCCCACACCTGGCTACTTGGTTAGCTAGCTAGCTGCCCCACACCTGGCTACTTGGTTAGCTAGCTAGCTGCCCCACACCTGGCTACTTGGTTAGCTAGCTAGCTGCCCCACACCTCTCCTGGCTACTTGGTTAGCTAGATAGCTAGCCCCACACCTGGCTACTTGGTTAGCTAGCTAGCTAGCCCCACACCTGGCTACTTGGTTAGCTAGCTAGCTGCCCCACACCTGGCTACTTGGTTAGCTAGCTAGCTAGCCCCACACCTGGCTACTTGGTTAGCTAGCTAGCTGCCCCACACCTGGCTACTTGGTTAGCTAGCTAGCTGCCCCACACCTCTCCTGGCTACTTGGTTAGCTAGCTAGCTGCCCCACACCTCTCCTGGCTACTTGGTTAGCAAGCTAGCTGCCCCACACCTCTCCTGGCTACTTGGTTAGCTAGCTAGCTGCCCCACACCTCTCCTGGCTACTTGGTTAGCTAGCTAGCTGCCCCACACCTCTCCTGGCTACTTGGTTAGCTAGCTAGCTGCCCCACACCTGGCTACTTGGTTAGCTAGCTAGCTAGCCCCACACCTCTCCTGGCTACTTGGTTAGCTAGCTAGCTGCCCCACACCTGGCTACTTGGTTAGCTAGCTAGCTAGCCCCACACCTGGCTACTTGGTTAGCTAGCTAGCTAGCTAGCTGCCCCACACCTGGCTACTTGGATAGCTAGCTA
This sequence comes from Borostomias antarcticus, assembly GCF_949987555.1. NCBI lineage: Eukaryota > Metazoa > Chordata > Actinopteri > Stomiiformes > Stomiidae > Borostomias > Borostomias antarcticus. The sequence goes on along the minus strand of NW_028176612.1, from coordinate 75,032 downwards.
GCTGCCCCACACCTGGCTACTTGGATAGCTAGCTAGCTGCCCCACACCTGGCTACTTGGTTAGCTAGCTAGCTGCCCCCACACCTGGCTACTTGGTTAGCTAGCTAGCTAGCCCCACACCTGGCTACTTGGTTAGCTAGCTAGCCCCACACCTGGCTACTTGGTTAGCTAGCTAGCCCCACACCTGGCTACTTGGTTAGCTAGCTAGCTGCCCCACACCTGGCTACTTGGTTAGCTAGCTAGCTAGCCCCACACCTGGCTACTTGGTTAGCTAGCTAGCTGCCCCACACCTGGCTACTTGGTTAGCTAGCTAGCTGCCCCCACACCTGGCTACTTGGTTAGCTAGCTAGCTAGCCCCACACCTGGCTACTTGGTTAGCTAGCTAGCCCCACACCTGGCTACTTGGTTAGCTAGCTAGCCCCACACCTGGCTACTTGGTTAGCTAGCTAGCTGCCCCACACCTGGCTACTTGGTTAGCTAGCTAGCTGCCCCACACCTTTCCTGGCTACTTGGTTAGCTAGCTAGCTGCCCCACACCTCTCCTGGCTACTTGGTTAGCTAGCTAGCTGCCCCACACCTCTCCTGGCTACTTGGTTAGCTAGCTAGCTAGCACCACACCTGGCTACTTGGTTAGCTAGCTAGCTGCCCCCACACCTGGCTACTTGGTTAGCTAGCTAGCTGCCCCACACCTCTCCTGGCTACTTGGTTAGCTAGATAGCTAGCCCCACACCTGGCTACTTGGTTAGCTAGCTAGCTAGCCCCACACCTGGCTACTTGGTTAGCTAGCTAGCTGCCCCACACCTCTCCTGGCTACTTGGTTAGCAAGCTAGCTGCCCCACACCTCTCCTGGCTACTTGGTTAGCTAGCTAGCTGCCCCACACCTCTCCTGGCTACTTGGTTAGCTAGCTAGCTGCCCCACACCTCTCCTGGCTACTTGGTTAGCAAGCTAGCTGCCCCACACCTCTCCTGGCTACTTGGTTAGCTAGCTAGCTGCCCCACACCTCTCCTGGCTACTTGGTTAGCTAGCTAGCTGCCCCACACCTCTCCTGGCTACTTGGTTAGCTAGCTAGCTGCCCCACACCTGGCTACTTGGTTAGCTAGCTAGCTGCCCCACACCTGGCTACTTGGTTAGCTAGCTAGCTAGCCCCACACCTCTCCTGGCTACTTGGTTAGCTAGCTAGCTGCCCCACACCTGGCTACTTGGTTAGCTAGCTAGCTGCCCCACACCTCTCCTGGCTACTTGGTTAGCAAGCTAGCTGCCCCACACCTCTCCTGGCTACTTGGTTAGCTAGCTAGCTGCCCCACACCTCTCCTGGCTACTTGGTTAGCTAGCTAGCTGCCCCACACCTCTCCTGGCTACTTGGTTAGCTAGCTAGCTAGCACCACACCTGGCTACTTGGTTAGCTAGCTAGCTGCCCCCACACCTGGCTACTTGGTTAGCTAGCTAGCTGCCCCACACCTCTCCTGGCTACTTGGTTAGCTAGATAGCTAGCCCCACACCTGGCTACTTGGTTAGCTAGCTAGCTAGCCCCACACCTGGCTACTTGGTTAGCTAGCTAGCTGCCCCACACCTGGCTACTTGGTTAGCTAGCTAGCTAGCCCCACACCTGGCTACTTGGTTAGCTAGCTAGCTGCCCCACACCTGGCTACTTGGTTAGCTAGCTAGCTGCCCCACACCTCTCCTGGCTACTTGGTTAGCTAGCTAGCTGCCCCACACCTCTCCTGGCTACTTGGTTAGCAAGCTAGCTGCCCCACACCTCTCCTGGCTACTTGGTTAGCTAGCTAGCTGCCCCACACCTCTCCTGGCTACTTGGTTAGCTAGCTAGCTGCCCCACACCTCTCCTGGCTACTTGGTTAGCTAGCTAGCTGCCCCACACCTCTCCTGGCTACTTGGTTAGCTAGCTAGCTGCCCCACACCTCTCCTGGCTACTTGGTTAGCTAGCTAGCTGCCCCACACCTGGCTACTTGGTTAGCTAGCTAGCTGCCCCACACCTGGCTACTTGGTTAGCTAGCTAGCTAGCCCCACACCTCTCCTGGCTACTTGGTTAGCTAGCTAGCTGCCCCACACCTGGCTACTTGGTTAGCTAGCTAGCTAGCCCCACACCTGGCTACTTGGTTAGCTAGCTAGCTAGCTAGCTGCCCCACACCTGGCTACTTGGATAGCTAGCTAGCTGCCCCACACCTGGCTACTTGGTTAGCTAGCTAGCTGCCCCCACACCTGGCTACTTGGTTAGCTAGCTAGCTAGCCCCACACCTGGCTACTTGGTTAGCTAGCTAGCCCCACACCTGGCTACTTGGTTAGCTAGCTAGCCCCACACCTGGCTACTTGGTTAGCTAGCTAGCTGCCCCACACCTGGCTACTTGGTTAGCTAGCTAGCTAGCCCCACACCTGGCTACTTGGTTAGCTAGCTAGCTAGCTAGCTGCCCCACACCTGGCTACTTGGATAGCTAGCTAGCTGCCCCACACCTGGCTACTTGGTTAGCTAGCTAGCTGCCCCCACACCTGGCTACTTGGTTAGCTAGCTAGCTAGCCCCACACCTGGCTACTTGGTTAGCTAGCTAGCCCCACACCTGGCTACTTGGTTAGCTAGCTAGCCCCACACCTGGCTACTTGGTTAGCTAGCTAGCTGCCCCACACCTCTCCTGGCTACTTGGTTAGCTAGCTAGCTAGCACCACACCTGGCTACTTGGTTAGCTAGCTAGCTGCCCCCACCCCTGGCTACTTGGTTAGCTAGCTAGCTGCCCCACACCTGGCTACTTGGTTAGCTAGCTAGCTAGCCCCACACCTGGCTACTTGGTTAGCTAGCTAGCTAGCTAGCTGCCCCACACCTGGCTACTTGGATAGCTAGCTAGCTGCCCCACACCTGGCTACTTGGTTAGCTAGCTAGCTGCCCCCACACCTGGCTACTTGGTTAGCTAGCTAGCTAGCCCCACACCTGGCTACTTGGTTAGCTAGCTAGCCCCACACCTGGCTACTTGGTTAGCTAGCTAGCCCCACACCTGGCTACTTGGTTAGCTAGCTAGCTGCCCCACACCTCTCCTGGCTACTTGGTTAGCTAGCTAGCTGCCCCACACCTCTCCTGGCTACTTGGTTAGCTAGCTAGCTGCCCCACACCTCTCCTGGCTACTTGGTTAGCTAGCTAGCTGCCCCACACCTCTCCTGGCTACTTGGTTAGCTAGCTAGCTGCCCCACACCTGGCTACTTGGTTAGCTAGCTAGCTAGCCCCACACCTGGCTACTTGGTTAGCTAGCTAGCTGCCCCACACCTGGCTACTTGGTTAGCTAGCTAGCTGCCCCACACCTTTCCTGGCTACTTGGTTAGCTAGCTAGCTGCCCCACACCTCTCCTGGCTACTTGGTTAGCTAGCTAGCTGCCCCACACCTCTCCTGGCTACTTGGTTAGCAAGCTAGCTGCCCCACACCTCTCCTGGCTACTTGGTTAGCTAGCTAGCTGCCCCACACCTCTCCTGGCTACTTGGTTAGCTAGCTAGCTGCCCCACACCTCTCCTGGCTACTTGGTTAGCTAGCTAGCTAGCACCACACCTGGCTACTTGGTTAGCTAGCTAGCTGCCCCCACACCTGGCTACTTGGTTAGCTAGCTAGCTGCCCCACACCTCTCCTGGCTACTTGGTTAGCTAGCTAGCTAGCCCCACACCTGGCTACTTGGTTAGCTAGCTAGCTGCTCCACACCTGGCTACTTGGTTAGCTAGCTAGCTGCCCCACACCTGGCTACTTGGTTAGCTAGCTAGCTGCCCCACACCTGGCTTCTTGGTTAGCTAGCTAGCTGCCCCACACCTGGCTACTTGGTTAGCTAGCTAGCTGCCCCACACCTGGCTACTTGGTTAGCTAGCTAGCTAGCCCCACACCTGGCTACTTGGTTAGCTAGCTAGCTGCCCCACACCTCTCCTGGCTACTTGGTTAGCTAGCTAGCTGCCCCACACCTTTCCTGGCTACTTGGTTAGCTAGCTAGCTGCCCCACACCTCTCCTGGCTACTTGGTTAGCTAGCTAGCTGCCCCACACCTCTCCTGGCTACTTGGTTAGCAAGCTAGCTGCCCCACACCTCTCCTGGCTACTTGGTTAGCTAGCTAGCTGCCCCACACCTCTCCTGGCTACTTGGTTAGCTAGCTAGCTGCCCCACACCTCTCCTGGCTACTTGGTTAGCTAGCTAGCTAGCACCACACCTGGCTACTTGGTTAGCTAGCTAGCTGCCCCCACACCTGGCTACTTGGTTAGCTAGCTAGCTGCCCCACACCTCTCCTGGCTACTTGGTTAGCTAGATAGCTAGCCCCACACCTGGCTACTTGGTTAGCTAGCTAGCTAGCCCCACACCTGGCTACTTGGTTAGCTAGCTAGCTGCTCCACACCTGGCTACTTGGTTAGCTAGCTAGCTGCCCCACACCTGGCTACTTGGTTAGCTAGCTAGCTGCCCCACACCTCTCCTGGCTACTTGGTTAGCTAGCTAGCTGCCCCACACCTCTCCTGGCTACTTGGTTAGCTAGCTAGCTGCCCCACACCTCTCCTGGCTACTTGGTTAGCTAGCTAGCTGCCCCACACCTGGCTACTTGGTTAGCTAGCTAGCTGCCCCACACCTGGCTACTTGGTTAGCTAGCTAGCTGCCCCACACCTCTCCTGGCTACTTGGTTAGCTAGCTAGCTGCCCCACACCTCTCCTGGCTACTTGGTTAGCAAGCTAGCTGCCCCACACCTCTCCTGGCTACTTGGTTAGCTAGCTAGCTGCCCCACACCTCTCCTGGCTACTTGGTTAGCTAGCTAGCTGCCCCACACCTCTCCTGGCTACTTGGTTAGCTAGCTAGCTGCCCCACACCTGGCTACTTGGTTAGCTAGCTAGCTGCCCCACACCTGGCTACTTGGTTAGCTAGCTAGCTGCCCCACACCTTTCCTGGCTACTTGGTTAGCTAGCTAGCTGCCCCACACCTCTCCTGGCTACTTGGTTAGCTAGCTAGCTGCCCCACACCTCTCCTGGCTACTTGGTTAGCAAGCTAGCTGCCCCACACCTCTCCTGGCTACTTGGTTAGCTAGCTAGCTGCCCCACACCTCTCCTGGCTACTTGGTTAGCTAGCTAGCTGCCCCACACCTCTCCTGGCTACTTGGTTAGCTAGCTAGCTAGCACCACACCTGGCTACTTGGTTAGCTAGCTAGCTGCCCCCACACCTGGCTACTTGGTTAGCTAGCTAGCTGCCCCACACCTCTCCTGGCTACTTGGTTAGCTAGCTAGCTGCCCCACACCTCTCCTGGCTACTTGGTTAGCTAGCTAGCTGCCCCACACCTCTCCTGGCTACTTGGTTAGCTAGCTAGCTAGCACCACACCTGGCTACTTGGTTAGCTAGCTAGCTGCCCCCACACCTGGCTACTTGGTTAGCTAGCTAGCTGCCCCCACACCTGGCTACTTGGTTAGCTAGCTAGCTGCCCCACACCTCTCCTGGCTACTTGGTTAGCTAGATAGCTAGCCCCACACCTGGCTACTTGGTTAGCTAGCTAGCTAGCCCCACACCTGGCTACTTGGTTAGCTAGCTAGCTGCTCCACACCTGGCTACTTGGTTAGCTAGCTAGCTGCCCCACACCTGGCTACATGGTTAGCTAGCTAGCTGCTCCACACCTGGCTACTTGGTTAGCTAGCTAGCTGCCCCCACACCTGGCTACTTGGTTAGCTAGCTAGCTGCCCCACACCTGGCTACTTGGTTAGCTAGCTAGCTAGCCCCACACCTGGCTACTTGGTTAGCTAGCTAACTGCCCCCACACCTGGCTACTTGGTTAGCTAGCTAGCTGCCCCACACCTCTCCTGGCTACTTGGTTAGCTAGATAGCTAGCCCCACACCTGGCTACTTGGTTAGCTAGCTAGCTAGCCCCACACCTGGCTACTTGGTTAGCTAGCTAGCTGCTCCACACCTGGCTACTTGGTTAGCTAGCTAGCTGCCCCACACCTGGCTACTTGGTTAGCTAGCTAGCTGCCCCACACCTGGCTACTTGGTTAGCTAGCTAGCTAGCCCCACACCTGGCTACTTGGTTAGCTAGCTAGCTGCCCCACACCTGGCTACTTGGTTAGCTAGCTAGCTGCCCCACACCTTTCCTGGCTACTTGGTTAGCTAGCTAGCTGCCCCACACCTCTCCTGGCTACTTGGTTAGCTAGCTAGCTGCCCCACACCTCTCCTGGCTACTTGGTTAGCAAGCTAGCTGCCCCACACCTCTCCTGGCTACTTGGTTAGCTAGCTAGCTGCCCCACACCTCTCCTGGCTACTTGGTTAGCTAGCTAGCTGCCCCACACCTCTCCTGGCTACTTGGTTAGCTAGCTAGCTAGCACCACACCTGGCTACTTGGTTAGCTAGCTAGCTGCCCCCACACCTGGCTACTTGGTTAGCTAGCTAGCTGCCCCACACCTCTCCTGGCTACTTGGTTAGCTAGCTAGCTAGCCCCACACCTGGCTACTTGGTTAGCTAGCTAGCTGCTCCACACCTGGCTACTTGGTTAGCTAGCTAGCTGCCCCACACCTGGCTACTTGGTTAGCTAGCTAGCTGCCCCACACCTGGCTACTTGGTTAGCTAGCTAGCTGCCCCACACCTGGCTACTTGGTTAGCTAGCTAGCTAGCCCCACACCTGGCTACTTGGTTAGCTAGCTAGCTGCCCCACACCTGGCTACTTGGTTAGCTAGCTAGCTGCCCCACACCTTTCCTGGCTACTTGGTTAGCTAGCTAGCTGCCCCACACCTCTCCTGGCTATTTGGTTAGCTAGCTAGCTGCCCCACACCTCTCCTGGCTACTTGGTTAGCAAGCTAGCTGCCCCACACCTCTCCTGGCTACTTGGTTAGCTAGCTAGCTGCCCCACACCTCTCCTGGCTACTTGGTTAGCTAGCTAGCTGCCCCACACCTCTCCTGGCTACTTGGTTAGCTAGCTAGCTAGCACCACACCTGGCTACTTGGTTAGCTAGCTAGCTGCCCCCACACCTGGCTACTTGGTTAGCTAGCTAGCTGCCCCACACCTCTCCTGGCTACTTGGTTAGCTAGATAGCTAGCCCCACACCTGGCTACTTGGTTAGCTAGCTAGCTAGCCCCACACCTGGCTACTTGGTTAGCTAGCTAGCTGCTCCACACCTGGCTACTTGGTTAGCTAGCTAGCTGCCCCACACCTGGCTACTTGGTTAGCTAGCTAGCTGCCCCACACCTCTCCTGGCTACTTGGTTAGCTAGCTAGCTGCCCCACACCTCTCCTGGCTACTTGGTTAGCTAGCTAGCTGCCCCACACCTCTCCTGGCTACTTGGTTAGCTAGCTAGCTGCCCCACACCTGGCTACTTGGTTAGCTAGCTAGCTGCCCCACACCTGGCTACTTGGTTAGCTAGCTAGCTGCCCCACACCTCTCCTGGCTACTTGGTTAGCTAGCTAGCTGCCCCACACCTCTCCTGGCTACTTGGTTAGCAAGCTAGCTGCCCCACACCTCTCCTGGCTACTTGGTTAGCTAGCTAGCTGCCCCACACCTCTCCTGGCTACTTGGTTAGCTAGCTAGCTGCCCCACACCTCTCCTGGCTACTTGGTTAGCTAGCTAGCTGCCCCACACCTGGCTACTTGGTTAGCTAGCTAGCTGCCCCACACCTGGCTACTTGGTTAGCTAGCTAGCTGCCCCACACCTTTCCTGGCTACTTGGTTAGCTAGCTAGCTGCCCCACACCTCTCCTGGCTACTTGGTTAGCTAGCTAGCTGCCCCACACCTCTCCTGGCTACTTGGTTAGCAAGCTAGCTGCCCCACACCTCTCCTGGCTACTTGGTTAGCTAGCTAGCTGCCCCACACCTCTCCTGGCTACTTGGTTAGCTAGCTAGCTAGCACCACACCTGGCTACTTGGTTAGCTAGCTAGCTGCCCCCACACCTGGCTACTTGGTTAGCTAGCTAGCTGCCCCACACCTCTCCTGGCTACTTGGTTAGCTAGCTAGCTGCCCCACACCTCTCCTGGCTACTTGGTTAGCTAGCTAGCTGCCCCACACCTCTCCTGGCTACTTGGTTAGCTAGCTAGCTAGCACCACACCTGGCTACTTGGTTAGCTAGCTAGCTGCCCCCACACCTGGCTACTTGGTTAGCTAGCTAGCTGCCCCCACACCTGGCTACTTGGTTAGCTAGCTAGCTGCCCCACACCTCTCCTGGCTACTTGGTTAGCTAGATAGCTAGCCCCACACCTGGCTACTTGGTTAGCTAGCTAGCTAGCCCCACACCTGGCTACTTGGTTAGCTAGCTAGCTGCTCCACACCTGGCTACTTGGTTAGCTAGCTAGCTGCCCCCACACCTGGCTACTTGGTTAGCTAGCTAGCTGCCCCACACCTGGCTACTTGGTTAGCTAGCTAGCTAGCCCCACACCTGGCTACTTGGTTAGCTAGCTAGCTGCCCCACACCTGGCTACTTGGTTAGCTAGCTAGCTGCCCCACACCTTTCCTGGCTACTTGGTTAGCTAGCTAGCTGCCCCACACCTCTCCTGGCTACTTGGTTAGCTAGCTAGCTGCCCCACACCTCTCCTGGCTACTTGGTTAGCAAGCTAGCTGCCCCACACCTCTCCTGGCTACTTGGTTAGCTAGCTAGCTAGCACCACACCTGGCTACTTGGTTAGCTAGCTAACTGCCCCCACACCTGGCTACTTGGTTAGCTAGCTAGCTGCCCCACACCTCTCCTGGCTACTTGGTTAGCTAGATAGCTAGCCCCACACCTGGCTACTTGGTTAGCTAGCTAGCTAGCCCCACACCTGGCTACTTGGTTAGCTAGCTAGCTGCTCCACACCTGGCTACTTGGTTAGCTAGCTAGCTGCCCCACACCTGGCTACTTGGTTAGCTAGCTAGCTGCCCCACACCTGGCTACTTGGTTAGCTAGCTAGCTAGCCCCACACCTGGCTACTTGGTTAGCTAGCTAGCTGCCCCACACCTGGCTACTTGGTTAGCTAGCTAGCTGCCCCACACCTGGCTACTTGGTTAGCTAGCTAGCTGCCCCACACCTCTCCTGGCTACTTGGTTAGCTAGCTAGCTGCCCCACACCTCTCCTGGCTACTTGGTTAGCTAGCTAGCTGCCCCACACCTCTCCTGGCTACTTGGTTAGCTAGCTAGCTGCCCCCACACCTGGCTACTTGGTTAGCTAGCTAGCTAGCCCCACACCTGGCTACTTGGTTAGCTAGCTAGCCCCACACCTGGCTACTTGGTTAGCTAGCTAGCCCCACACCTGGCTACTTGGTTAGCTAGCTAGCTGCCCCACACCTGGCTACTTGGTTAGCTAGCTAGCTGCCCCACACCTTTCCTGGCTACTTGGTTAGCTAGCTAGCTGCCCCACACCTCTCCTGGCTACTTGGTTAGCTAGCTAGCTGCCCCACACCTCTCCTGGCTACTTGGTTAGCAAGCTAGCTGCCCCACACCTCTCCTGGCTACTTGGTTAGCTAGCTAGCTGCCCCACACCTCTCCTGGCTACTTGGTTAGCTAGCTAGCTGCCCCACACCTCTCCTGGCTACTTGGTTAGCTAGCTAGCTAGCACCACACCTGGCTACTTGGTTAGCTAGCTAGCTGCCCCCACACCTGGCTACTTGGTTAGCTAGCTAGCTGCCCCACACCTCTCCTGGCTACTTGGTTAGCTAGATAGCTAGCCCCACACCTGGCTACTTGGTTAGCTAGCTAGCTAGCCCCACACCTGGCTACTTGGTTAGCTAGCTAGCTGCCCCACACCTGGCTACTTGGTTAGCTAGCTAGCTAGCCCCACACCTGGCTACTTGGTTAGCTAGCTAGCTGCCCCACACCTGGCTACTTGGTTAGCTAGCTAGCTGCCCCACACCTCTCCTGGCTACTTGGTTAGCTAGATAGCTAGCCCCACACCTGGCTACTTGGTTAGCTAGCTAGCTAGCCCCACACCTGGCTACTTGGTTAGCTAGCTAGCTGCTCCACACCTGGCTACTTGGTTAGCTAGCTAGCTGCCCCACACCTGGCTACTTGGTTAGCTAGCTAGCTGCCCCACACCTGGCTACTTGGTTAGCTAGCTAGCTAGCCCCACACCTGGCTACTTGGTTAGCTAGCTAGCTGCCCCACACCTGGCTACTTGGTTAGCTAGCTAGCTGCCCCACACCTTTCCTGGCTACTTGGTTAGCTAGCTAGCTGCCCCACACCTCTCCTGGCTACTTGGTTAGCTAGCTAGCTGCCCCACACCTCTCCTGGCTACTTGGTTAGCAAGCTAACTGCCCCACACCTCTCCTGGCTACTTGGTTAGCTAGCTAGCTGCCCCACACCTCTCCTGGCTACTTGGTTAGCTAGCTAGCTGCCCCACACCTCTCCTGGCTACTTGGTTAGCTAGCTAGCTAGCACCACACCTGGCTACTTGGTTAGCTAGCTAACTGCCCCCACACCTGGCTACTTGGTTAGCTAGCTAGCTGCCCCACACCTCTCCTGGCTACTTGGTTAGCTAGATAGCTAGCCCCACACCTGGCTACTTGGTTAGCTAGCTAGCTAGCCCCACACCTGGCTACTTGGTTAGCTAGCTAGCTGCTCCACACCTGGCTACTTGGTTAGCTAGCTAGCTGCCCCACACCTGGCTACTTGGTTAGCTAGCTAGCTAGCCCCACACCTGGCTACTTGGTTAGCTAGCTAGCTGCCCCACACCTGGCTACTTGGTTAGCTAGCTAGCTGCCCCACACCTGGCTACTTGGTTAGCTAGCTAGCTGCCCCACACCTCTCCTGGCTACTTGGTTAGCTAGCTAGCTGCCCCACACCTCTCCTGGCTACTTGGTTAGCTAGCTAGCTGCCCCACACCTCTCCTGGCTACTTGGTTAGCTAGCTAGCTGCCCCCACACCTGGCTACTTGGTTAGCTAGCTAGCTAGCCCCACACCTGGCTACTTGGTTAGCTAGCTAGCCCCACACCTGGCTACTTGGTTAGCTAGCTAGCCCCACACCTGGCTACTTGGTTAGCTAGCTAGCTGCCCCACACCTGGCTACTTGGTTAGCTAGCTAGCTGCCCCACACCTTTCCTGGCTACTTGGTTAGCTAGCTAGCTGCCCCACACCTCTCCTGGCTACTTGGTTAGCTAGCTAGCTGCCCCACACCTCTCCTGGCTACTTGGTTAGCAAGCTAGCTGCCCCACACCTCTCCTGGCTACTTGGTTAGCTAGCTAGCTGCCCCACACCTCTCCTGGCTACTTGGTTAGCTAGCTAGCTGCCCCACACCTCTCCTGGCTACTTGGTTAGCTAGCTAGCTAGCACCACACCTGGCTACTTGGTTAGCTAGCTAGCTGCCCCCACACCTGGCTACTTGGTTAGCTAGCTAGCTGCCCCACACCTCTCCTGGCTACTTGGTTAGCTAGATAGCTAGCCCCACACCTGGCTACTTGGTTAGCTAGCTAGCTAGCCCCACACCTGGCTACTTGGTTAGCTAGCTAGCTGCCCCACACCTGGCTACTTGGTTAGCTAGCTAGCTAGCCCCACACCTGGCTACTTGGTTAGCTAGCTAGCTGCCCCACACCTGGCTACTTGGTTAGCTAGCTAGCTGCCCCACACCTCTCCTGGCTACTTGGTTAGCTAGATAGCTAGCCCCACACCTGGCTACTTGGTTAGCTAGCTAGCTAGCCCCACACCTGGCTACTTGGTTAGCTAGCTAGCTGCTCCACACCTGGCTACTTGGTTAGCTAGCTAGCTGCCCCACACCTGGCTACTTGGTTAGCTAGCTAGCTGCCCCACACCTGGCTACTTGGTTAGCTAGCTAGCTAGCCCCACACCTGGCTACTTGGTTAGCTAGCTAGCTGCCCCACACCTGGCTACTTGGTTAGCTAGCTAGCTGCCCCACACCTGGCTACTTGGTTAGCTAGCTAGCTGCCCCACACCTCTCCTGGCTACTTGGTTAGCTAGCTAGCTGCCCCACACCTCTCCTGGCTACTTGGTTAGCTAGCTAGCTGCCCCACACCTCTCCTGGCTACTTGGTTAGCTAGCTAGCTGCCCCCACACCTGGCTACTTGGTTAGCTAGCTAGCTAGCCCCACACCTGGCTACTTGGTTAGCTAGCTAGCCCCACACCTGGCTACTTGGTTAGCTAGCTAGCCCCACACCTGGCTACTTGGTTAGCTAGCTAGCTGCCCCACACCTGGCTACTTGGTTAGCTAGCTAGCTGCCCCACACCTTTCCTGGCTACTTGGTTAGCTAGCTAGCTGCCCCACACCTCTCCTGGCTACTTGGTTAGCTAGCTAGCTGCCCCACACCTCTCCTGGCTACTTGGTTAGCAAGCTAGCTGCCCCACACCTCTCCTGGCTACTTGGTTAGCTAGCTAGCTAGCACCACACCTGGCTACTTGGTTAGCTAGCTAACTGCCCCCACACCTGGCTACTTGGTTAGCTAGCTAGCTGCCCCACACCTCTCCTGGCTACTTGGTTAGCTAGATAGCTAGCCCCACACCTGGCTACTTGGTTAGCTAGCTAGCTAGCCCCACACCTGGCTACTTGGTTAGCTAGCTAGCTGCTCCACACCTGGCTACTTGGTTAGCTAGCTAGCTGCCCCACACCTGGCTACTTGGTTAGCTAGCTAGCTGCCCCACACCTGGCTACTTGGTTAGCTAGCTAGCTAGCCCCACACCTGGCTACTTGGTTAGCTAGCTAGCTGCCCCACACCTGGCTACTTGGTTAGCTAGCTAGCTGCCCCACACCTGGCTACTTGGTTAGCTAGCTAGCTGCCCCACACCTCTCCTGGCTACTTGGTTAGCTAGCTAGCTGCCCCACACCTCTCCTGGCTACTTGGTTAGCTAGCTAGCTGCCCCACACCTCTCCTGGCTACTTGGTTAGCTAGCTAGCTGCCCCCACACCTGGCTACTTGGTTAGCTAGCTAGCTAGCCCCACACCTGGCTACTTGGTTAGCTAGCTAGCCCCACACCTGGCTACTTGGTTAGCTAGCTAGCCCCACACCTGGCTACTTGGTTAGCTAGCTAGCTGCCCCACACCTGGCTACTTGGTTAGCTAGCTAGCTGCCCCACACCTTTCCTGGCTACTTGGTTAGCTAGCTAGCTGCCCCACACCTCTCCTGGCTACTTGGTTAGCTAGCTAGCTGCCCCACACCTCTCCTGGCTACTTGGTTAGCAAGCTAGCTGCCCCACACCTCTCCTGGCTACTTGGTTAGCTAGCTAGCTGCCCCACACCTCTCCTGGCTACTTGGTTAGCTAGCTAGCTGCCCCACACCTCTCCTGGCTACTTGGTTAGCTAGCTAGCTAGCACCACACCTGGCTACTTGGTTAGCTAGCTAGCTGCCCCCACACCTGGCTACTTGGTTAGCTAGCTAGCTGCCCCACACCTCTCCTGGCTACTTGGTTAGCTAGATAGCTAGCCCCACACCTGGCTACTTGGTTAGCTAGCTAGCTAGCCCCACACCTGGCTACTTGGTTAGCTAGCTAGCTGCCCCACACCTGGCTACTTGGTTAGCTAGCTAGCTAGCCCCACACCTGGCTACTTGGTTAGCTAGCTAGCTGCCCCACACCTGGCTACTTGGTTAGCTAGCTAGCTGCCCCACACCTCTCCTGGCTACTTGGTTAGCTAGATAGCTAGCCCCACACCTGGCTACTTGGTTAGCTAGCTAGCTAGCCCCACACCTGGCTACTTGGTTAGCTAGCTAGCTGCTCCACACCTGGCTACTTGGTTAGCTAGCTAGCTGCCCCACACCTGGCTACTTGGTTAGCTAGCTAGCTGCCCCACACCTGGCTACTTGGTTAGCTAGCTAGCTAGCCCCACACCTGGCTACTTGGTTAGCTAGCTAGCTGCCCCACACCTGGCTACTTGGTTAGCTAGCTAGCTGCCCCACACCTGGCTACTTGGTTAGCTAGCTAGCTGCCCCACACCTCTCCTGGCTACTTGGTTAGCTAGCTAGCTGCCCCACACCTCTCCTGGCTACTTGGTTAGCTAGCTAGCTGCCCCACACCTCTCCTGGCTACTTGGTTAGCTAGCTAGCTGCCCCCACACCTGGCTACTTGGTTAGCTAGCTAGCTAGCCCCACACCTGGCTACTTGGTTAGCTAGCTAGCCCCACACCTGGCTACTTGGTTAGCTAGCTAGCCCCACACCTGGCTACTTGGTTAGCTAGCTAGCTGCCCCACACCTGGCTACTTGGTTAGCTAGCTAGCTGCCCCACACCTTTCCTGGCTACTTGGTTAGCTAGCTAGCTGCCCCACACCTCTCCTGGCTACTTGGTTAGCTAGCTAGCTGCCCCACACCTCTCCTGGCTACTTGGTTAGCAAGCTAGCTGCCCCACACCTCTCCTGGCTACTTGGTTAGCTAGCTAGCTGCCCCACACCTCTCCTGGCTACTTGGTTAGCTAGCTAGCTGCCCCACACCTCTCCTGGCTACTTGGTTAGCTAGCTAGCTAGCACCACACCTGGCTACTTGGTTAGCTAGCTAGCTGCCCCCACACCTGGCTACTTGGTTAGCTAGCTAGCTGCCCCACACCTCTCCTGGCTACTTGGTTAGCTAGATAGCTAGCCCCACACCTGGCTACTTGGTTAGCTAGCTAGCTAGCCCCACACCTGGCTACTTGGTTAGCTAGCTAGCTGCCCCACACCTGGCTACTTGGTTAGCTAGCTAGCTAGCCCCACACCTGGCTACTTGGTTAGCTAGCTAGCTGCCCCACACCTGGCTACTTGGTTAGCTAGCTAGCTGCCCCACACCTCTCCTGGCTACTTGGTTAGCTAGCTAGCTGCCCCACACCTCTCCTGGCTACTTGGTTAGCAAGCTAGCTGCCCCACACCTCTCCTGGCTACTTGGTTAGCTAGCTAGCTGCCCCACACCTCTCCTGGCTACTTGGTTAGCTAGCTAGCTGCCCCACACCTCTCCTGGCTACTTGGTTAGCTAGCTAGCTGCCCCACACCTCTCCTGGCTACTTGGTTAGCAAGCTAGCTGCCCCACACCTCTCCTGGCTACTTGGTTAGCTAGCTAGCTGCCCCACACCTCTCCTGGCTACTTGGTTAGCTAGCTAGCTGCCCCACACCTCTCCTGGCTACTTGGTTAGCTAGCTAGCTGCCCCACACCTGGCTACTTGGTTAGCTAGCTAGCTGCCCCACACCTGGCTACTTGGTTAGCTAGCTAGCTAGCCCCACACCTCTCCTGGCTACTTGGTTAGCTAGCTAGCTGCCCCACACCTGGCTACTTGGTTAGCTAGCTAGCTAGCCCCACACCTGGCTACTTGGTTAGCTAGCTAGCTAGCTAGCTGCCCCACACCTGGCTACTTGGATAGCTAGCTAGCTGCCCCACACCTGGCTACTTGGTTAGCTAGCTAGCTGCCCCCACACCTGGCTACTTGGTTAGCTAGCTAGCTAGCCCCACACCTGGCTACTTGGTTAGCTAGCTAGCCCCACACCTGGCTACTTGGTTAGCTAGCTAGCCCCACACCTGGCTACTTGGTTAGCTAGCTAGCTGCCCCACACCTGGCTACTTGGTTAGCTAGCTAGCTAGCCCCACACCTGGCTACTTGGTTAGCTAGCTAGCTAGCTAGCTGCCCCACACCTGGCTACTTGGATAGCTAGCTAGCTGCCCCACACCTGGCTACTTGGTTAGCTAGCTAGCCCCACACCTGGCTACTTGGTTAGCTAGCTAGCCCCACACCTGGCTACTTGGTTAGCTAGCTAGCTGCCCCACACCTCTCCTGGCTACTTGGTTAGCTAGCTAGCTAGCACCACACCTGGCTACTTGGTTAGCTAGCTAGCTGCCCCCACCCCTGGCTACTTGGTTAGCTAGCTAGCTGCCCCACACCTGGCTACTTGGTTAGCTAGCTAGCTAGCCCCACACCTGGCTACTTGGTTAGCTAGCTAGCTAGCTAGCTGCCCCACACCTGGCTACTTGGATAGCTAGCTAGCTGCCCCACACCTGGCTACTTGGTTAGCTAGCTAGCTGCCCCCACACCTGGCTACTTGGTTAGCTAGCTAGCTAGCCCCACACCTGGCTACTTGGTTAGCTAGCTAGCCCCACACCTGGCTACTTGGTTAGCTAGCTAGCCCCACACCTGGCTACTTGGTTAGCTAGCTAGCTGCCCCACACCTCTCCTGGCTACTTGGTTAGCTAGCTAGCTGCCCCACACCTCTCCTGGCTACTTGGTTAGCTAGCTAGCTGCCCCACACCTCTCCTGGCTACTTGGTTAGCTAGCTAGCTGCCCCACACCTCTCCTGGCTACTTGGTTAGCTAGCTAGCTGCCCCACACCTCTCCTGGCTACTTGGTTAGCTAGCTAGCTGCCCCACACCTCTCCTGGCTACTTGGTTAGCAAGCTAGCTGCCCCACACCTCTCCTGGCTACTTGGTTAGCTAGCTAGCTGCCCCACACCTCTCCTGGCTACTTGGTTAGCTAGCTAGCTGCCCCACACCTCTCCTGGCTACTTGGTTAGCTAGCTAGCTGCCCCACACCTGGCTACTTGGTTAGCTAGCTAGCTGCCCCACACCTGGCTACTTGGTTAGCTAGCTAGCTGCCCCACACCTCTCCTGGCTACTTGGTTAGCTAGCTAGCTGCCCCACACCTCTCCTGGCTACTTGGTTAGCAAGCTAGCTGCCCCACACCTCTCCTGGCTACTTGGTTAGCTAGCTAGCTGCCCCACACCTCTCCTGGCTACTTGGTTAGCTAGCTAGCTGCCCCACACCTCTCCTGGCTACTTGGTTAGCTAGCTAGCTGCCCCACACCTGGCTACTTGGTTAGCTAGCTAGCTGCCCCACACCTGGCTACTTGGTTAGCTAGCTAGCTAGCCCCACACCTGGCTACTTGGTTAGCTAGCTAGCTGCCCCACACCTGGCTACTTGGTTAGCTAGCTAGCTGCCCCACACCTTTCCTGGCTACTTGGTTAGCTAGCTAGCTGCCCCACACCTCTCCTGGCTACTTGGTTAGCTAGCTAGCTGCCCCACACCTCTCCTGGCTACTTGGTTAGCAAGCTAGCTGCCCCACACCTCTCCTGGCTACTTGGTTAGCTAGCTAGCTGCCCCACACCTCTCCTGGCTACTTGGTTAGCTAGCTAGCTGCCCCACACCTCTCCTGGCTACTTGGTTAGCTAGCTAGCTAGCACCACACCTGGCTACTTGGTTAGCTAGCTAGCTGCCCCCACACCTGGCTACTTGGTTAGCTAGCTAGCTGCCCCACACCTCTCCTGGCTACTTGGTTAGCTAGCTAGCTAGCCCCACACCTGGCTACTTGGTTAGCTAGCTAGCTGCTCCACACCTGGCTACTTGGTTAGCTAGCTAGCTGCCCCACACCTGGCTACTTGGTTAGCTAGCTAGCTGCCCCACACCTGGCTACTTGGTTAGCTAGCTAGCTGCCCCACACCTGGCTACTTGGTTAGCTAGCTAGCTAGCCCCACACCTGGCTACTTGGTTAGCTAGCTAGCTGCCCCACACCTGGCTACTTGGTTAGCTAGCTAGCTGCCCCACACCTTTCCTGGCTACTTGGTTAGCTAGCTAGCTGCCCCACACCTCTCCTGGCTACTTGGTTAGCTAGCTAGCTGCCCCACACCTCTCCTGGCTACTTGGTTAGCAAGCTAGCTGCCCCACACCTCTCCTGGCTACTTGGTTAGCTAGCTAGCTGCCCCACACCTCTCCTGGCTACTTGGTTAGCTAGCTAGCTGCCCCACACCTCTCCTGGCTACTTGGTTAGCTAGCTAGCTAGCACCACACCTGGCTACTTGGTTAGCTAGCTAGCTGCCCCCACACCTGGCTACTTGGTTAGCTAGCTAGCTGCCCCACACCTCTCCTGGCTACTTGGTTAGCTAGATAGCTAGCCCCACACCTGGCTACTTGGTTAGCTAGCTAGCTAGCCCCACACCTGGCTACTTGGTTAGCTAGCTGCTCCACACCTGGCTACTTGGTTAGCTAGCTAGCTGCCCCACACCTGGCTACTTGGTTAGCTAGCTAGCTGCCCCACACCTCTCCTGGCTACTTGGTTAGCTAGCTAGCTGCCCCACACCTCTCCTGGCTACTTGGTTAGCTAGCTAGCTGCCCCACACCTCTCCTGGCTACTTGGTTAGCTAGCTAGCTGCCCCACACCTCTCCTGGCTACTTGGTTAGCTAGCTAGCTGCCCCACACCTCTCCTGGCTACTTGGTTAGCTAGCTAGCTGCCCCACACCTGGCTACTTGGTTAGCTAGCTAGCTGCCCCACACCTGGCTACTTGGTTAGCTAGCTAGCTGCCCCACACCTCTCCTGGCTACTTGGTTAGCTAGCTAGCTGCCCCACACCTCTCCTGGCTACTTGGTTAGCAAGCTAGCTGCCCCACACCTCTCCTGGCTACTTGGTTAGCTAGCTAGCTGCCCCACACCTCTCCTGGCTACTTGGTTAGCTAGCTAGCTGCCCCACACCTCTCCTGGCTACTTGGTTAGCTAGCTAGCTGCCCCACACCTGGCTACTTGGTTAGCTAGCTAGCTGCCCCACACCTGGCTACTTGGTTAGCTAGCTAGCTAGCCCCACACCTGGCTACTTGGTTAGCTAGCTAGCTGCCCCACACCTGGCTACTTGGTTAGCTAGCTAGCTGCCCCACACCTTTCCTGGCTACTTGGTTAGCTAGCTAGCTGCCCCACACCTCTCCTGGCTACTTGGTTAGCTAGCTAGCTGCCCCACACCTCTCCTGGCTACTTGGTTAGCAAGCTAGCTGCCCCACACCTCTCCTGGCTACTTGGTTAGCTAGCTAGCTGCCCCACACCTCTCCTGGCTACTTGGTTAGCTAGCTAGCTGCCCCACACCTCTCCTGGCTACTTGGTTAGCTAGCTAGCTAGCACCACACCTGGCTACTTGGTTAGCTAGCTAGCTGCCCCCACACCTGGCTACTTGGTTAGCTAGCTAGCTGCCCCACACCTCTCCTGGCTACTTGGTTAGCTAGCTAGCTAGCCCCACACCTGGCTACTTGGTTAGCTAGCTAGCTGCTCCACACCTGGCTACTTGGTTAGCTAGCTAGCTGCCCCACACCTGGCTACTTGGTTAGCTAGCTAGCTGCCCCACACCTGGCTACTTGGTTAGCTAGCTAGCTGCCCCACACCTGGCTACTTGGTTAGCTAGCTAGCTAGCCCCACACCTGGCTACTTGGTTAGCTAGCTAGCTGCCCCACACCTGGCTACTTGGTTAGCTAGCTAGCTGCCCCACACCTTTCCTGGCTACTTGGTTAGCTAGCTAGCTGCCCCACACCTCTCCTGGCTACTTGGTTAGCTAGCTAGCTGCCCCACACCTCTCCTGGCTACTTGGTTAGCAAGCTAGCTGCCCCACACCTCTCCTGGCTACTTGGTTAGCTAGCTAGCTAGCACCACACCTGGCTACTTGGTTAGCTAGCTAGCTGCCCCCACACCTGGCTACTTGGTTAGCTAGCTAGCTGCCCCACACCTCTCCTGGCTACTTGGTTAGCTAGATAGCTAGCCCCACACCTGGCTACTTGGTTAGCTAGCTAGCTAGCCCCACACCTGGCTACTTGGTTAGCTAGCTGCTCCACACCTGGCTACTTGGTTAGCTAGCTAGCTGCCCCACACCTGGCTACTTGGTTAGCTAGCTAGCTGCCCCACACCTCTCCTGGCTACTTGGTTAGCTAGCTAGCTGCCCCACACCTCTCCTGGCTACTTGGTTAGCTAGCTAGCTGCCCCACACCTCTCCTGGCTACTTGGTTAGCTAGCTAGCTGCCCCACACCTGGCTACTTGGTTAGCTAGCTAGCTGCCCCACACCTCTCCTGGCTACTTGGTTAGCTAGCTAGCTGCCCCACACCTCTCCTGGCTACTTGGTTAGCAAGCTAGCTGCCCCACACCTCTCCTGGCTACTTGGTTAGCTAGCTAGCTGCCCCACACCTCTCCTGGCTACTTGGTTAGCTAGCTAGCTGCCCCACACCTCTCCTGGCTACTTGGTTAGCTAGCTAGCTGCCCCACACCTGGCTACTTGGTTAGCTAGCTAGCTGCCCCACACCTGGCTACTTGGTTAGCTAGCTAGCTAGCCCCACACCTGGCTACTTGGTTAGCTAGCTAGCTGCCCCACACCTCTCCTGGCTACTTGGTTAGCTAGCTAGCTGCCCCACACCTTTCCTGGCTACTTGGTTAGCTAGCTAGCTGCCCCACACCTCTCCTGGCTACTTGGTTAGCTAGCTAGCTGCCCCACACCTCTCCTGGCTACTTGGTTAGCAAGCTAGCTGCCCCACACCTCTCCTGGCTACTTGGTTAGCTAGCTAGCTGCCCCACACCTCTCCTGGCTACTTGGTTAGCTAGCTAGCTGCCCCACACCTCTCCTGGCTACTTGGTTAGCTAGCTAGCTAGCACCACACCTGGCTACTTGGTTAGCTAGCTAGCTGCCCCCACACCTGGCTACTTGGTTAGCTAGCTAGCTGCCCCACACCTCTCCTGGCTACTTGGTTAGCTAGCTAGCTGCCCCACACCTCTCCTGGCTACTTGGTTAGCTAGCTAGCTGCCCCACACCTCTCCTGGCTACTTGGTTAGCTAGCTAGCTAGCACCACACCTGGCTACTTGGTTAGCTAGCTAGCTGCCCCCACACCTGGCTACTTGGTTAGCTAGCTAGCTGCCCCCACACCTGGCTACTTGGTTAGCTAGCTAGCTGCCCCACACCTCTCCTGGCTACTTGGTTAGCTAGATAGCTAGCCCCACACCTGGCTACTTGGTTAGCTAGCTAGCTAGCCCCACACCTGGCTACTTGGTTAGCTAGCTAGCTGCTCCACACCTGGCTACTTGGTTAGCTAGCTAGCTGCCCCCACACCTGGCTACTTGGTTAGCTAGCTAGCTGCCCCACACCTGGCTACTTGGTTAGCTAGCTAGCTGCCCCACACCTTTCCTGGCTACTTGGTTAGCTAGCTAGCTGCCCCACACCTCTCCTGGCTACTTGGTTAGCTAGCTAGCTGCCCCACACCTCTCCTGGCTACTTGGTTAGCAAGCTAGCTGCCCCACACCTCTCCTGGCTACTTGGTTAGCTAGCTAGCTGCCCCACACCTCTCCTGGCTACTTGGTTAGCAAGCTAGCTGCCCCACACCTCTCCTGGCTACTTGGTTAGCTAGCTAGCTGCCCCACACCTCTCCTGGCTACTTGGTTAGCTAGCTAGCTGCCCCACACCTCTCCTGGCTACTTGGTTAGCTAGCTAGCTAGCCCCACACCTGGCTACTTGGTTAGCTAGCTAGCTAGCCCCACACCTGGCTACTTGGTTAGCTAGCTAGCTGCTCCACACCTGGCTACTTGGTTAGCTAGCTAGCTGCCCCACACCTGGCTACTTGGTTAGCTAGCTAGCTGCCCCACACCTGGCTACTTGGTTAGCTAGCTAGCTGCCCCACACCTGGCTACTTGGTTAGCTAGCTAGCTAGCCCCACACCTGGCTACTTGGTTAGCTAGCTAGCTGCCCCACACCTGGCTACTTGGTTAGCTAGCTAGCTGCCCCACACCTTTCCTGGCTACTTGGTTAGCTAGCTAGCTGCCCCACACCTCTCCTGGCTACTTGGTTAGCTAGCTAGCTGCCCCACACCTCTCCTGGCTACTTGGTTAGCAAGCTAACTGCCCCACACCTCTCCTGGCTACTTGGTTAGCTAGCTAGCTGCCCCACACCTCTCCTGGCTACTTGGTTAGCTAGCTAGCTGCCCCACACCTCTCCTGGCTACTTGGTTAGCTAGCTAGCTAGCACCACACCTGGCTACTTGGTTAGCTAGCTAGCTGCCCCCACACCTGGCTACTTGGTTAGCTAGCTAGCTGCCCCACACCTCTCCTGGCTACTTGGTTAGCTAGATAGCTAGCCCCACACCTGGCTACTTGGTTAGCTAGCTAGCTAGCCCCACACCTGGCTACTTGGTTAGCTAGCTAGCTGCTCCACACCTGGCTACTTGGTTAGCTAGCTAGCTGCCCCACACCTGGCTACTTGGTTAGCTAGCTAGCTGCCCCACACCTGGCTACTTGGTTAGCTAGCTAGCTAGCCCCACACCTGGCTACTTGGTTAGCTAGCTAGCTGCCCCACACCTGGCTACTTGGTTAGCTAGCTAGCTGCCCCACACCTCTCCTGGCTACTTGGTTAGCTAGCTAGCTGCCCCACACCTCTCCTGGCTACTTGGTTAGCTAGCTAGCTGCCCCACACCTCTCCTGGCTACTTGGTTAGCTAGCTAGCTGCCCCACACCTCTCCTGGCTACTTGGTTAGCTAGCTAGCTGCCCCACACCTCTCCTGGCTACTTGGTTAGCTAGCTAGCTGCCCCACACCTCTCCTGGCTACTTGGTTAGCAAGCTAGCTGCCCCACACCTCTCCTGGCTACTTGGTTAGCTAGCTAGCTGCCCCACACCTCTCCTGGCTACTTGGTTAGCTAGCTAGCTGCCCCACACCTCTCCTGGCTACTTGGTTAGCTAGCTAGCTGCCCCACACCTCTCCTGGCTACTTGGTTAGCAAGCTAGCTGCCCCACACCTCTCCTGGCTACTTGGTTAGCTAGCTAGCTGCCCCACACCTCTCCTGGCTACTTGGTTAGCTAGCTAGCTGCCCCACACCTCTCCTGGCTACTTGGTTAGCTAGCTAGCTAGCACCACACCTGGCTACTTGGTTAGCTAGCTAGCTGCCCCACACCTCTCCTGGCTACTTGGTTAGCAAGCTAGCTGCCCCACACCTCTCCTGGCTACTTGGTTAGCTAGCTAGCTGCCCCACACCTCTCCTGGCTACTTGGTTAGCTAGCTAGCTGCCCCACACCTCTCCTGGCTACTTGGTTAGCTAGCTAGCTGCCCCACACCTCTCCTGACTACTTGGTTAGCTAGCTAGCTAGCCCCACACCTGGCTACTTGGTTAGCTAGCTAGCTGCCCCACACCTGGCTACTTGGTTAGCTAGCTAGCTAGCCCCACACCTGGCTACTTGGTTAGCTAGCTAGCCCCACACCTGGCTACTTGGTTAGCTAGCTAGCCCCACACCTGGCTACTTGGTTAGCTAGCTAGCTGCCCCACACCTCTCCTGGCTACTTGGTTAGCTAGCTAGCTGCCCCACACCTCTCCTGGCTACTTGGTTAGCTAGCTAGCTGCCCCACACCTCTCCTGGCTACTTGGTTAGCTAGCTAGCTGCCCCACACCTCTCCTGGCTACTTGGTTAGCAAGCTAGCTGCCCCACACCTCTCCTGGCTACTTGGTTAGCTAGCTAGCTGCCCCACACCTCTCCTGGCTACTTGGTTAGCTAGCTAGCTGCCCCACACCTCTCCTGGCTACTTGGTTAGCTAGCTAGCTGCCCCACACCTGGCTACTTGGTTAGCTAGCTAGCTGCCCCACACCTGGCTACTTGGTTAGCTAGCTAGCTGCCCCACACCTCTCCTGGCTACTTGGTTAGCTAGCTAGCTGCCCCACACCTCTCCTGGCTACTTGGTTAGCAAGCTAGCTGCCCCACACCTCTCCTGGCTACTTGGTTAGCTAGCTAGCTGCCCCACACCTCTCCTGGCTACTTGGTTAGCTAGCTAGCTGCCCCACACCTCTCCTGGCTACTTGGTTAGCTAGCTAGCTGCCCCACACCTGGCTACTTGGTTAGCTAGCTAGCTGCCCCACACCTGGCTACTTGGTTAGCTAGCTAGCTAGCCCCACACCTGGCTACTTGGTTAGCTAGCTAGCTGCCCCACACCTGGCTACTTGGTTAGCTAGCTAGCTGCCCCACACCTCTCCTGGCTACTTGGTTAGCTAGCTAGCTGCCCCACACCTCTCCTGGCTACTTGGTTAGCAAGCTAGCTGCCCCACACCTCTCCTGGCTACTTGGTTAGCTAGCTAGCTGCCCCACACCTCTCCTGGCTACTTGGTTAGCTAGCTAGCTGCCCCACACCTCTCCTGGCTACTTGGTTAGCTAGCTAGCTAGCACCACACCTGGCTACTTGGTTAGCTAGCTAGCTGCCCCCACACCTGGCTACTTGCTTAGCTAGCTAGCTGCCCCACACCTCTCCTGGCTACTTGGTTAGCTAGATAGCTAGCCCCACACCTGGCTACTTGGTTAGCTAGCTAGCTAGCCCCACACCTGGCTACTTGGTTAGCTAGCTAGCTGCTCCACACCTGGCTACTTGGTTAGCTAGCTAGCTGCCCCACACCTGGCTACTTGGTTAGCTAGCTAGCTGCCCCACACCTGGCTACTTGGTTAGCTAGCTAGCTGCCCCACACCTGGCTACTTGGTTAGCTAGCTAGCTAGCCCCACACCTGGCTACTTGGTTAGCTAGCTAGCTGCCCCACACCTTTCCTGGCTACTTGGTTAGCTAGCTAGCTGCCCCACACCTCTCCTGGCTACTTGGTTAGCTAGCTAGCTGCCCCACACCTCTCCTGGCTACTTGGTTAGCTAGCTAGCTGCCCCACACCTCTCCTGGCTACTTGGTTAGCTAGCTAGCTAGCACCACACCTGGCTACTTGGTTAGCTAGCTAGCTAGCCCCACACCTGGCTACTTGGTTAGCTAGCTAGCTGCCCCACACCTGGCTACTTGGTTAGCTAGCTAGCTGCCCCACACCTCTCCTGGCTACTTGGTTAGCTAGCTAGCTGCCCCACACCTCTCCTGGCTACTTGGTTAGCAAGCTAGCTGCCCCACACCTCTCCTGGCTACTTGGTTAGCTAGCTAGCTGCCCCACACCTCTCCTGGCTACTTGGTTAGCTAGCTAGCTGCCCCACACCTCTCCTGGCTACTTGGTTAGCTAGCTAGCTAGCACCACACCTGGCTACTTGGTTAGCTAGCTAGCTGCCCCCACACCTGGCTACTTGCTTAGCTAGCTAGCTGCCCCACACCTCTCCTGGCTACTTGGTTAGCTAGATAGCTAGCCCCACACCTGGCTACTTGGTTAGCTAGCTAGCTAGCCCCACACCTGGCTACTTGGTTAGCTAGCTAGCTGCTCCACACCTGGCTACTTGGTTAGCTAGCTAGCTGCCCCACACCTGGCTACTTGGTTAGCTAGCTAGCTGCCCCACACCTGGCTACTTGGTTAGCTAGCTAGCTGCCCCACACCTGGCTACTTGGTTAGCTAGCTAGCTAGCCCCACACCTGGCTACTTGGTTAGCTAGCTAGCTGCCCCACACCTTTCCTGGCTACTTGGTTAGCTAGCTAGCTGCCCCACACCTCTCCTGGCTACTTGGTTAGCTAGCTAGCTGCCCCACACCTCTCCTGGCTACTTGGTTAGCTAGCTAGCTGCCCCACACCTCTCCTGGCTACTTGGTTAGCTAGCTAGCTAGCACCACACCTGGCTACTTGGTTAGCTAGCTAGCTGCCCCCACACCTGGCTACTTGGTTAGCTAGCTAGCTGCCCCACACCTCTCCTGGCTACTTGGTTAGCTAGATAGCTAGCCCCACACCTGGCTACTTGGTTAGCTAGCTAGCTAGCCCCACACCTGGCTACTTGGTTAGCTAGCTAGCTGCTCCACACCTGGCTACTTGGTTAGCTAGCTAGCTGCCCCACACCTGGCTACTTGGTTAGCTAGCTAGCTGCCCCACACCTGGCTACTTGGTTAGCTAGCTAGCTAGCCCCACACCTGGCTACTTGGTTAGCTAGCTAGCTGCCCCACACCTCTCCTGGCTACTTGGTTAGCTAGCTAGCTGCCCCACACCTCTCCTGGCTACTTGGTTAGCTAGCTAGCTGCCCCACACCTCTCCTGGCTACTTGGTTAGCTAGCTAGCTGCCCCACACCTCTCCTGGCTACTTGGTTAGCAAGCTAGCTGCCCCACACCTCTCCTGGCTACTTGGTTAGCTAGCTAGCTGCCCCACACCTCTCCTGGCTACTTGGTTAGCTAGCTAGCTGCCCCACACCTCTCCTGGCTACTTGGTTAGCTAGCTAGCTGCCCCACACCTCTCCTGGCTACTTGGTTAGCTAGCTAGCTGCCCCACACCTGGCTACTTGGTTAGCTAGCTAGCTGCCCCACACCTGGCTACTTGGTTAGCTAGCTAGCTAGCCCCACACCTGGCTACTTGGTTAGCTAGCTAGCTGCCCCACACCTGGCTACTTGGTTAGCTAGCTAGCTGCCCCACACCTTTCCTGGCTACTTGGTTAGCTAGCTAGCTGCCCCACACCTCTCCTGGCTACTTGGTTAGCTAGCTAGCTGCCCCACACCTCTCCTGGCTACTTGGTTAGCTAGCTAGCTAGCCCCACACCTGGCTACTTGGTTAGCTAGCTAGCTAGCCCCACACCTGGCTACTTGGTTAGCTAGCTAGCTGCTCCACACCTGGCTACTTGGTTAGCTAGCTAGCTGCCCCACACCTGGCTACTTGGTTAGCTAGCTAGCTGCCCCACACCTGGCTACTTGGTTAGCTAGCTAGCTGCCCCACACCTGGCTACTTGGTTAGCTAGCTAGCTAGCCCCACACCTGGCTACTTGGTTAGCTAGCTAGCTGCCCCACACCTGGCTACTTGGTTAGCTAGCTAGCTGCCCCACACCTTTCCTGGCTACTTGGTTAGCTAGCTAGCTGCCCCACACCTCTCCTGGCTACTTGGTTAGCTAGCTAGCTGCCCCACACCTCTCCTGGCTACTTGGTTAGCAAGCTAACTGCCCCACACCTCTCCTGGCTACTTGGTTAGCTAGCTAGCTGCCCCACACCTCTCCTGGCTACTTGGTTAGCTAGCTAGCTGCCCCACACCTCTCCTGGCTACTTGGTTAGCTAGCTAGCTAGCACCACACCTGGCTACTTGGTTAGCTAGCTAGCTGCCCCCACACCTGGCTACTTGGTTAGCTAGCTAGCTGCCCCACACCTCTCCTGGCTACTTGGTTAGCTAGATAGCTAGCCCCACACCTGGCTACTTGGTTAGCTAGCTAGCTAGCCCCACACCTGGCTACTTGGTTAGCTAGCTAGCTGCTCCACACCTGGCTACTTGGTTAGCTAGCTAGCTGCCCCACACCTGGCTACTTGGTTAGCTAGCTAGCTGCCCCACACCTGGCTACTTGGTTAGCTAGCTAGCTAGCCCCACACCTGGCTACTTGGTTAGCTAGCTAGCTGCCCCACACCTCTCCTGGCTACTTGGTTAGCTAGCTAGCTGCCCCACACCTCTCCTGGCTACTTGGTTAGCTAGCTAGCTGCCCCACACCTCTCCTGGCTACTTGGTTAGCTAGCTAGCTGCCCCACACCTCTCCTGGCTACTTGGTTAGCTAGCTAGCTGCCCCACACCTCTCCTGGCTACTTGGTTAGCTAGCTAGCTGCCCCACACCTCTCCTGGCTACTTGGTTAGCTAGCTAGCTGCCCCACACCTGGCTACTTGGTTAGCTAGCTAGCTGCCCCACACCTGGCTACTTGGTTAGCTAGCTAGCTAGCCCCACACCTGGCTACTTGGTTAGCTAGCTAGCTGCCCCACACCTGGCTACTTGGTTAGCTAGCTAGCTGCCCCACACCTTTCCTGGCTACTTGGTTAGCTAGCTAGCTGCCCCACACCTCTCCTGGCTACTTGGTTAGCTAGCTAGCTGCCCCACACCTCTCCTGGCTACTTGGTTAGCTAGCTAGCTAGCCCCACACCTGGCTACTTGGTTAGCTAGCTAGCTGCTCCACACCTGGCTACTTGGTTAGCTAGCTAGCTGCCCCACACCTGGCTACTTGGTTAGCTAGCTAGCTGCTCCACACCTGGCTACTTGGTTAGCTAGCTAGCTGCCCCACACCTGGCTACTTGGTTAGCTAGCTAGCTAGCCCCACACCTGGCTACTTGGTTAGCTAGCTAGCCCCACACCTGGCTACTTGGTTAGCTAGCTAGCCCCACACCTGGCTACTTGGTTAGCTAGCTAGCTGCCCCACACCTGGCTACTTGGTTAGCTAGCTAGCTAGCCCCACACCTGGCTACTTGGTTAGCTAGCTAGCTAGCTAGCTGCCCCACACCTGGCTACTTGGATAGCTAGCTAGCTGCCCCACACCTGGCTACTTGGTTAGCTAGCTAGCTGCCCCCACACCTGGCTACTTGGTTAGCTAGCTAGCTAGCCCCACACCTGGCTACTTGGTTAGCTAGCTAGCCCCACACCTGGCTACTTGGTTAGCTAGCTAGCCCCACACCTGGCTACTTGGTTAGCTAGCTAGCTGCCCCACACCTCTCCTGGCTACTTGGTTAGCTAGCTAGCTAGCACCACACCTGGCTACTTGGTTAGCTAGCTAGCTGCCCCCACCCCTGGCTACTTGGTTAGCTAGCTAGCTAGCTAGCTGCCCCACACCTGGCTACTTGGATAGCTAGCTAGCTGCCCCACACCTGGCTACTTGGTTAGCTAGCTAGCTGCCCCCACACCTGGCTACTTGGTTAGCTAGCTAGCTAGCCCCACACCTGGCTACTTGGTTAGCTAGCTAGCCCCACACCTGGCTACTTGGTTAGCTAGCTAGCTGCCCCACACCTGGCTACTTGGTTAGCTAGCTAGCTGCCCCACACCTCTCCTGGCTACTTGGTTAGCTAGCTAGCTGCCCCACACCTCTCCTGGCTACTTGGTTAGCTAGCTAGCTGCCCCACACCTCTCCTGGCTACTTGGTTAGCTAGCTAGCTGCCCCACACCTCTCCTGGCTACTTGGTTAGCAAGCTAGCTGCCCCACACCTCTCCTGGCTACTTGGTTAGCTAGCTAGCTGCCCCACACCTCTCCTGGCTACTTGGTTAGCTAGCTAGCTGCCCCACACCTCTCCTGGCTACTTGGTTAGCTAGCTAGCTGCCCCACACCTGGCTACTTGGTTAGCTAGCTAGCTGCCCCACACCTTTCCTGGCTACTTGGTTAGCTAGCTAGCTGCCCCACACCTCTCCTGGCTACTTGGTTAGCTAGCTAGCTGCCCCACACCTCTCCTGGCTACTTGGTTAGCAAGCTAGCTGCCCCACACCTCTCCTGGCTACTTGGTTAGCTAGCTAGCTGCCCCACACCTCTCCTGGCTACTTGGTTAGCTAGCTAGCTGCCCCACACCTCTCCTGGCTACTTGGTTAGCTAGCTAGCTGCCCCACACCTGGCTACTTGGTTAGCTAGCTAGCTGCCCCACACCTGGCTACTTGGTTAGCTAGCTAGCTAGCCCCACACCTGGCTACTTGGTTAGCTAGCTAGCTGCCCCACACCTGGCTACTTGGTTAGCTAGCTAGCTGCCCCACACCTTTCCTGGCTACTTGGTTAGCAAGCTAGCTGCCCCACACCTCTCCTGGCTACTTGGTTAGCTAGCTAGCTGCCCCACACCTCTCCTGGCTACTTGGTTAGCTAGCTAGCTGCCCCACACCTCTCCTGGCTACTTGGTTAGCTAGCTAGCTGCCCCACACCTGGCTACTTGGTTAGCTAGCTAGCTGCCCCACACCTGGCTACTTGGTTAGCTAGCTAGCTGCCCCACACCTCTCCTGGCTACTTGGTTAGCTAGCTAGCTGCCCCACACCTCTCCTGGCTACTTGGTTAGCAAGCTAGCTGCCCCACACCTCTCCTGGCTACTTGGTTAGCTAGCTAGCTGCCCCACACCTCTCCTGGCTACTTGGTTAGCTAGCTAGCTGCCCCACACCTCTCCTGGCTACTTGGTTAGCTAGCTAGCTGCCCCACACCTGGCTACTTGGTTAGCTAGCTAGCTGCCCCACACCTGGCTACTTGGTTAGCTAGCTAGCTAGCCCCACACCTGGCTACTTGGTTAGCTAGCTAGCTGCCCCACACCTGGCTACTTGGTTAGCTAGCTAGCTGCCCCACACCTTTCCTGGCTACTTGGTTAGCAAGCTAGCTGCCCCACACCTCTCCTGGCTACTTGGTTAGCTAGCTAGCTGCCCCACACCTCTCCTGGCTACTTGGTTAGCTAGCTAGCTGCCCCACACCTCTCCTGGCTACTTGGTTAGCTAGCTAGCTGCCCCACACCTGGCTACTTGGTTAGCTAGCTAGCTGCCCCACACCTGGCTACTTGGTTAGCTAGCTAGCTGCCCCACACCTCTCCTGGCTACTTGGTTAGCTAGCTAGCTGCCCCACACCTCTCCTGGCTACTTGGTTAGCAAGCTAGCTGCCCCACACCTCTCCTGGCTACTTGGTTAGCTAGCTAGCTGCCCCACACCTCTCCTGGCTACTTGGTTAGCTAGCTAGCTGCCCCACACCTCTCCTGGCTACTTGGTTAGCTAGCTAGCTGCCCCACACCTGGCTACTTGGTTAGCTAGCTAGCTGCCCCACACCTGGCTACTTGGTTAGCTAGCTAGCTAGCCCCACACCTGGCTACTTGGTTAGCTAGCTAGCTGCCCCACACCTGGCTACTTGGTTAGCTAGCTAGCTGCCCCACACCTTTCCTGGCTACTTGGTTAGCTAGCTAGCTGCCCCACACCTCTCCTGGCTACTTGGTTAGCTAGCTAGCTGCCCCACACCTCTCCTGGCTACTTGGTTAGCAAGCTAGCTGCCCCACACCTCTCCTGGCTACTTGGTTAGCTAGCTAGCTGCCCCACACCTCTCCTGGCTACTTGGTTAGCTAGCTAGCTGCCCCACACCTCTCCTGGCTACTTGGTTAGCTAGCTAGCTAGCACCACACCTGGCTACTTGGTTAGCTAGCTAGCTGCCCCCACACCTGGCTACTTGGTTAGCTAGCTAGCTGCCCCACACCTCTCCTGGCTACTTGGTTAGCTAGCTAGCTAGCCCCACACCTGGCTACTTGGTTAGCTAGCTAGCTGCTCCACACCTGGCTACTTGGTTAGCTAGCTAGCTGCCCCACACCTGGCTACTTGGTTAGCTAGCTAGCTGCCCCACACCTGGCTACTTGGTTAGCTAGCTAGCTGCCCCACACCTGGCTACTTGGTTAGCTAGCTAGCTAGCCCCACACCTGGCTACTTGGTTAGCTAGCTAGCTGCCCCACACCTGGCTACTTGGTTAGCTAGCTAGCTGCCCCACACCTTTCCTGGCTACTTGGTTAGCTAGCTAGCTGCCCCACACCTCTCCTGGCTATTTGGTTAGCTAGCTAGCTGCCCCACACCTCTCCTGGCTACTTGGTTAGCAAGCTAGCTGCCCCACACCTCTCCTGGCTACTTGGTTAGCTAGCTAGCTGCCCCACACCTCTCCTGGCTACTTGGTTAGCTAGCTAGCTGCCCCACACCTCTCCTGGCTACTTGGTTAGCTAGCTAGCTAGCACCACACCTGGCTACTTGGTTAGCTAGCTAGCTGCCCCCACACCTGGCTACTTGGTTAGCTAGCTAGCTGCCCCACACCTCTCCTGGCTACTTGGTTAGCTAGATAGCTAGCCCCACACCTGGCTACTTGGTTAGCTAGCTAGCTAGCCCCACACCTGGCTACTTGGTTAGCTAGCTAGCTGCCCCACACCTGGCTACTTGGTTAGCTAGCTAGCTAGCCCCACACCTGGCTACTTGGTTAGCTAGCTAGCTGCCCCACACCTGGCTACTTGGTTAGCTAGCTAGCTGCCCCACACCTCTCCTGGCTACTTGGTTAGCTAGATAGCTAGCCCCACACCTGGCTACTTGGTTAGCTAGCTAGCTAGCCCCACACCTGGCTACTTGGTTAGCTAGCTAGCTGCTCCACACCTGGCTACTTGGTTAGCTAGCTAGCTGCCCCACACCTGGCTACTTGGTTAGCTAGCTAGCTGCCCCACACCTGGCTACTTGGTTAGCTAGCTAGCTAGCCCCACACCTGGCTACTTGGTTAGCTAGCTAGCTGCCCCACTCCTGGCTACTTGGTTAGCTAGCTAGCTGCCCCACACCTCTCCTGGCTACTTGGTTAGCAAGCTAACTGCCCCACACCTCTCCTGGCTACTTGGTTAGCTAGCTAGCTGCCCCACACCTCTCCTGGCTACTTGGTTAGCTAGCTAGCTGCCCCACACCTCTCCTGGCTACTTGGTTAGCTAGCTAGCTAGCACCACACCTGGCTACTTGGTTAGCTAGCTAACTGCCCCCACACCTGGCTACTTGGTTAGCTAGCTAGCTGCCCCACACCTCTCCTGGCTACTTGGTTAGCTAGATAGCTAGCCCCACACCTGGCTACTTGGTTAGCTAGCTAGCTAGCCCCACACCTGGCTACTTGGTTAGCTAGCTAGCTGCTCCACACCTGGCTACTTGGTTAGCTAGCTAGCTGCCCCACACCTGGCTACTTGGTTAGCTAGCTAGCTGCCCCACACCTGGCTACTTGGTTAGCTAGCTAGCTAGCCCCACACCTGGCTACTTGGTTAGCTAGCTAGCTGCCCCACACCTGGCTACTTGGTTAGCTAGCTAGCTGCCCCACACCTGGCTACTTGGTTAGCTAGCTAGCTGCCCCACACCTCTCCTGGCTACTTGGTTAGCTAGCTAGCTGCCCCACACCTCTCCTGGCTACTTGGTTAGCTAGCTAGCTGCCCCACACCTCTCCTGGCTACTTGGTTAGCTAGCTAGCTGCCCCCACACCTGGCTACTTGGTTAGCTAGCTAGCTAGCCCCACACCTGGCTACTTGGTTAGCTAGCTAGCCCCACACCTGGCTACTTGGTTAGCTAGCTAGCCCCACACCTGGCTACTTGGTTAGCTAGCTAGCTGCCCCACACCTGGCTACTTGGTTAGCTAGCTAGCTGCCCCACACCTTTCCTGGCTACTTGGTTAGCTAGCTAGCTGCCCCACACCTCTCCTGGCTACTTGGTTAGCTAGCTAGCTGCCCCACACCTCTCCTGGCTACTTGGTTAGCAAGCTAGCTGCCCCACACCTCTCCTGGCTACTTGGTTAGCTAGCTAGCTGCCCCACACCTCTCCTGGCTACTTGGTTAGCTAGCTAGCTGCCCCACACCTCTCCTGGCTACTTGGTTAGCTAGCTAGCTAGCACCACACCTGGCTACTTGGTTAGCTAGCTAGCTGCCCCCACACCTGGCTACTTGGTTAGCTAGCTAGCTGCCCCACACCTCTCCTGGCTACTTGGTTAGCTAGATAGCTAGCCCCACACCTGGCTACTTGGTTAGCTAGCTAGCTAGCCCCACACCTGGCTACTTGGTTAGCTAGCTAGCTGCCCCCACACCTGGCTACTTGGTTAGCTAGCTAGCTGCCCCACACCTCTCCTGGCTACTTGGTTAGCTAGCTAGCTAGCCCCACACCTGGCTACTTGGTTAGCTAGCTAGCTGCTCCACACCTGGCTACTTGGTTAGCTAGCTAGCTGCCCCACACCTGGCTACTTGGTTAGCTAGCTAGCTGCCCCACACCTCTCCTGGCTACTTGGTTAGCTAGCTAGCTGCCCCACACCTCTCCTGGCTACTTGGTTAGCTAGCTAGCTGCCCCACACCTCTCCTGGCTACTTGGTTAGCTAGCTAGCTGCCCCACACCTGGCTACTTGGTTAGCTAGCTAGCTGCCCCACACCTGGCTACTTGGTTAGCTAGCTAGCTGCCCCACACCTCTCCTGGCTACTTGGTTAGCTAGCTAGCTGCCCCACACCTCTCCTGGCTACTTGGTTAGCAAGCTAGCTGCCCCACACCTCTCCTGGCTACTTGGTTAGCTAGCTAGCTGCCCCACACCTCTCCTGGCTACTTGGTTAGCTAGCTAGCTGCCCCACACCTCTCCTGGCTACTTGGTTAGCTAGCTAGCTGCCCCACACCTGGCTACTTGGTTAGCTAGCTAGCTGCCCCACACCTGGCTACTTGGTTAGCTAGCTAGCTGCCCCACACCTTTCCTGGCTACTTGGTTAGCTAGCTAGCTGCCCCACACCTCTCCTGGCTACTTGGTTAGCTAGCTAGCTGCCCCACACCTCTCCTGGCTACTTGGTTAGCAAGCTAGCTGCCCCACACCTCTCCTGGCTACTTGGTTAGCTAGCTAGCTGCCCCACACCTCTCCTGGCTACTTGGTTAGCTAGCTAGCTGCCCCACACCTCTCCTGGCTACTTGGTTAGCTAGCTAGCTAGCACCACACCTGGCTACTTGGTTAGCTAGCTAGCTGCCCCCACACCTGGCTACTTGGTTAGCTAGCTAGCTGCCCCACACCTCTCCTGGCTACTTGGTTAGCTAGCTAGCTGCCCCACACCTCTCCTGGCTACTTGGTTAGCTAGCTAGCTGCCCCACACCTCTCCTGGCTACTTGGTTAGCTAGCTAGCTAGCACCACACCTGGCTACTTGGTTAGCTAGCTAGCTGCCCCCACACCTGGCTACTTGGTTAGCTAGCTAGCTGCCCCCACACCTGGCTACTTGGTTAGCTAGCTAGCTGCCCCACACCTCTCCTGGCTACTTGGTTAGCTAGATAGCTAGCCCCACACCTGGCTACTTGGTTAGCTAGCTAGCTAGCCCCACACCTGGCTACTTGGTTAGCTAGCTAGCTGCTCCACACCTGGCTACTTGGTTAGCTAGCTAGCTGCCCCCACACCTGGCTACTTGGTTAGCTAGCTAGCTGCCCCACACCTGGCTACTTGGTTAGCTAGCTAGCTAGCCCCACACCTGGCTACTTGGTTAGCTAGCTAGCTGCCCCACACCTGGCTACTTGGTTAGCTAGCTAGCTGCCCCACACCTTTCCTGGCTACTTGGTTAGCTAGCTAGCTGCCCCACACCTCTCCTGGCTACTTGGTTAGCTAGCTAGCTGCCCCACACCTCTCCTGGCTACTTGGTTAGCAAGCTAACTGCCCCACACCTCTCCTGGCTACTTGGTTAGCTAGCTAGCTGCCCCACACCTCTCCTGGCTACTTGGTTAGCTAGCTAGCTGCCCCACACCTCTCCTGGCTACTTGGTTAGCTAGCTAGCTAGCACCACACCTGGCTACTTGGTTAGCTAGCTAACTGCCCCCACACCTGGCTACTTGGTTAGCTAGCTAGCTGCCCCACACCTCTCCTGGCTACTTGGTTAGCTAGATAGCTAGCCCCACACCTGGCTACTTGGTTAGCTAGCTAGCTAGCCCCACACCTGGCTACTTGGTTAGCTAGCTAGCTGCTCCACACCTGGCTACTTGGTTAGCTAGCTAGCTGCCCCACACCTGGCTACTTGGTTAGCTAGCTAGCTGCCCCACACCTGGCTACTTGGTTAGCTAGCTAGCTAGCCCCACACCTGGCTACTTGGTTAGCTAGCTAGCTGCCCCACACCTGGCTACTTGGTTAGCTAGCTAGCTGCCCCACACCTGGCTACTTGGTTAGCTAGCTAGCTGCCCCACACCTCTCCTGGCTACTTGGTTAGCTAGCTAGCTGCCCCACACCTCTCCTGGCTACTTGGTTAGCTAGCTAGCTGCCCCACACCTCTCCTGGCTACTTGGTTAGCTAGCTAGCTGCCCCCACACCTGGCTACTTGGTTAGCTAGCTAGCTAGCCCCACACCTGGCTACTTGGTTAGCTAGCTAGCCCCACACCTGGCTACTTGGTTAGCTAGCTAGCCCCACACCTGGCTACTTGGTTAGCTAGCTAGCTGCCCCACACCTGGCTACTTGGTTAGCTAGCTAGCTGCCCCACACCTTTCCTGGCTACTTGGTTAGCTAGCTAGCTGCCCCACACCTCTCCTGGCTACTTGGTTAGCTAGCTAGCTGCCCCACACCTCTCCTGGCTACTTGGTTAGCAAGCTAGCTGCCCCACACCTCTCCTGGCTACTTGGTTAGCTAGCTAGCTGCCCCACACCTCTCCTGGCTACTTGGTTAGCTAGCTAGCTGCCCCACACCTCTCCTGGCTACTTGGTTAGCTAGCTAGCTAGCACCACACCTGGCTACTTGGTTAGCTAGCTAGCTGCCCCCACACCTGGCTACTTGGTTAGCTAGCTAGCTGCCCCACACCTCTCCTGGCTACTTGGTTAGCTAGATAGCTAGCCCCACACCTGGCTACTTGGTTAGCTAGCTAGCTAGCCCCACACCTGGCTACTTGGTTAGCTAGCTAGCTGCCCCACACCTGGCTACTTGGTTAGCTAGCTAGCTAGCCCCACACCTGGCTACTTGGTTAGCTAGCTAGCTGCCCCACACCTGGCTACTTGGTTAGCTAGCTAGCTGCCCCACACCTCTCCTGGCTACTTGGTTAGCTAGATAGCTAGCCCCACACCTGGCTACTTGGTTAGCTAGCTAGCTAGCCCCACACCTGGCTACTTGGTTAGCTAGCTAGCTGCTCCACACCTGGCTACTTGGTTAGCTAGCTAGCTGCCCCACACCTGGCTACTTGGTTAGCTAGCTAGCTGCCCCACACCTGGCTACTTGGTTAGCTAGCTAGCTAGCCCCACACCTGGCTACTTGGTTAGCTAGCTAGCTGCCCCACACCTGGCTACTTGGTTAGCTAGCTAGCTGCCCCACACCTTTCCTGGCTACTTGGTTAGCTAGCTAGCTGCCCCACACCTCTCCTGGCTACTTGGTTAGCTAGCTAGCTGCCCCACACCTCTCCTGGCTACTTGGTTAGCAAGCTAACTGCCCCACACCTCTCCTGGCTACTTGGTTAGCTAGCTAGCTGCCCCACACCTCTCCTGGCTACTTGGTTAGCTAGCTAGCTGCCCCACACCTCTCCTGGCTACTTGGTTAGCTAGCTAGCTAGCACCACACCTGGCTACTTGGTTAGCTAGCTAACTGCCCCCACACCTGGCTACTTGGTTAGCTAGCTAGCTGCCCCACACCTCTCCTGGCTACTTGGTTAGCTAGATAGCTAGCCCCACACCTGGCTACTTGGTTAGCTAGCTAGCTAGCCCCACACCTGGCTACTTGGTTAGCTAGCTAGCTGCTCCACACCTGGCTACTTGGTTAGCTAGCTAGCTGCCCCACACCTGGCTACTTGGTTAGCTAGCTAGCTGCCCCACACCTGGCTACTTGGTTAGCTAGCTAGCTAGCCCCACACCTGGCTACTTGGTTAGCTAGCTAGCTGCCCCACACCTGGCTACTTGGTTAGCTAGCTAGCTGCCCCACACCTGGCTACTTGGTTAGCTAGCTAGCTGCCCCACACCTCTCCTGGCTACTTGGTTAGCTAGCTAGCTGCCCCACACCTCTCCTGGCTACTTGGTTAGCTAGCTAGCTGCCCCACACCTCTCCTGGCTACTTGGTTAGCTAGCTAGCTGCCCCCACACCTGGCTACTTGGTTAGCTAGCTAGCTAGCCCCACACCTGGCTACTTGGTTAGCTAGCTAGCCCCACACCTGGCTACTTGGTTAGCTAGCTAGCCCCACACCTGGCTACTTGGTTAGCTAGCTAGCTGCCCCACACCTGGCTACTTGGTTAGCTAGCTAGCTGCCCCACACCTTTCCTGGCTACTTGGTTAGCTAGCTAGCTGCCCCACACCTCTCCTGGCTACTTGGTTAGCTAGCTAGCTGCCCCACACCTCTCCTGGCTACTTGGTTAGCAAGCTAGCTGCCCCACACCTCTCCTGGCTACTTGGTTAGCTAGCTAGCTGCCCCACACCTCTCCTGGCTACTTGGTTAGCTAGCTAGCTGCCCCACACCTCTCCTGGCTACTTGGTTAGCTAGCTAGCTAGCACCACACCTGGCTACTTGGTTAGCTAGCTAGCTGCCCCCACACCTGGCTACTTGGTTAGCTAGCTAGCTGCCCCACACCTCTCCTGGCTACTTGGTTAGCTAGATAGCTAGCCCCACACCTGGCTACTTGGTTAGCTAGCTAGCTAGCCCCACACCTGGCTACTTGGTTAGCTAGCTAGCTGCTCCACACCTGGCTACTTGGTTAGCTAGCTAGCTGCCCCACACCTGGCTACTTGGTTAGCTAGCTAGCTGCCCCACACCTGGCTACTTGGTTAGCTAGCTAGCTAGCCCCACACCTGGCTACTTGGTTAGCTAGCTAGCTGCCCCACACCTGGCTACTTGGTTAGCTAGCTAGCTGCCCCACACCTGGCTACTTGGTTAGCTAGCTAGCTGCCCCACACCTCTCCTGGCTACTTGGTTAGCTAGCTAGCTGCCCCACACCTCTCCTGGCTACTTGGTTAGCTAGCTAGCTGCCCCACACCTCTCCTGGCTACTTGGTTAGCTAGCTAGCTGCCCCCACACCTGGCTACTTGGTTAGCTAGCTAGCTAGCCCCACACCTGGCTACTTGGTTAGCTAGCTAGCCCCACACCTGGCTACTTGGTTAGCTAGCTAGCCCCACACCTGGCTACTTGGTTAGCTAGCTAGCTGCCCCACACCTGGCTACTTGGTTAGCTAGCTAGCTGCCCCACACCTTTCCTGGCTACTTGGTTAGCTAGCTAGCTGCCCCACACCTCTCCTGGCTACTTGGTTAGCTAGCTAGCTGCCCCACACCTCTCCTGGCTACTTGGTTAGCAAGCTAGCTGCCCCACACCTCTCCTGGCTACTTGGTTAGCTAGCTAGCTGCCCCACACCTCTCCTGGCTACTTGGTTAGCTAGCTAGCTGCCCCACACCTCTCCTGGCTACTTGGTTAGCTAGCTAGCTAGCACCACACCTGGCTACTTGGTTAGCTAGCTAGCTGCCCCCACACCTGGCTACTTGGTTAGCTAGCTAGCTGCCCCACACCTCTCCTGGCTACTTGGTTAGCTAGATAGCTAGCCCCACACCTGGCTACTTGGTTAGCTAGCTAGCTAGCCCCACACCTGGCTACTTGGTTAGCTAGCTAGCTGCTCCACACCTGGCTACTTGGTTAGCTAGCTAGCTGCCCCACACCTGGCTACTTGGTTAGCTAGCTAGCTGCCCCACACCTCTCCTGGCTACTTGGTTAGCTAGCTAGCTGCCCCACACCTCTCCTGGCTACTTGGTTAGCTAGCTAGCTGCCCCACACCTCTCCTGGCTACTTGGTTAGCTAGCTAGCTGCCCCACACCTGGCTACTTGGTTAGCTAGCTAGCTGCCCCACACCTGGCTACTTGGTTAGCTAGCTAGCTGCCCCACACCTCTCCTGGCTACTTGGTTAGCTAGCTAGCTGCCCCACACCTCTCCTGGCTACTTGGTTAGCAAGCTAGCTGCCCCACACCTCTCCTGGCTACTTGGTTAGCTAGCTAGCTGCCCCACACCTCTCCTGGCTACTTGGTTAGCTAGCTAGCTGCCCCACACCTCTCCTGGCTACTTGGTTAGCTAGCTAGCTGCCCCACACCTGGCTACTTGGTTAGCTAGCTAGCTGCCCCACACCTGGCTACTTGGTTAGCTAGCTAGCTGCCCCACACCTTTCCTGGCTACTTGGTTAGCTAGCTAGCTGCCCCACACCTCTCCTGGCTACTTGGTTAGCTAGCTAGCTGCCCCACACCTCTCCTGGCTACTTGGTTAGCAAGCTAGCTGCCCCACACCTCTCCTGGCTACTTGGTTAGCTAGCTAGCTGCCCCACACCTCTCCTGGCTACTTGGTTAGCTAGCTAGCTGCCCCACACCTCTCCTGGCTACTTGGTTAGCTAGCTAGCTAGCACCACACCTGGCTACTTGGTTAGCTAGCTAGCTGCCCCCACACCTGGCTACTTGGTTAGCTAGCTAGCTGCCCCACACCTCTCCTGGCTACTTGGTTAGCTAGCTAGCTGCCCCACACCTCTCCTGGCTACTTGGTTAGCTAGCTAGCTGCCCCACACCTCTCCTGGCTACTTGGTTAGCTAGCTAGCTAGCACCACACCTGGCTACTTGGTTAGCTAGCTAGCTGCCCCCACACCTGGCTACTTGGTTAGCTAGCTAGCTGCCCCCACACCTGGCTACTTGGTTAGCTAGCTAGCTGCCCCACACCTCTCCTGGCTACTTGGTTAGCTAGATAGCTAGCCCCACACCTGGCTACTTGGTTAGCTAGCTAGCTAGCCCCACACCTGGCTACTTGGTTAGCTAGCTAGCTGCTCCACACCTGGCTACTTGGTTAGCTAGCTAGCTGCCCCCACACCTGGCTACTTGGTTAGCTAGCTAGCTGCCCCACACCTGGCTACTTGGTTAGCTAGCTAGCTAGCCCCACACCTGGCTACTTGGTTAGCTAGCTAGCTGCCCCACACCTGGCTACTTGGTTAGCTAGCTAGCTGCCCCACACCTTTCCTGGCTACTTGGTTAGCTAGCTAGCTGCCCCACACCTCTCCTGGCTACTTGGTTAGCTAGCTAGCTGCCCCACACCTCTCCTGGCTACTTGGTTAGCAAGCTAACTGCCCCACACCTCTCCTGGCTACTTGGTTAGCTAGCTAGCTGCCCCACACCTCTCCTGGCTACTTGGTTAGCTAGCTAGCTGCCCCACACCTCTCCTGGCTACTTGGTTAGCTAGCTAGCTAGCACCACACCTGGCTACTTGGTTAGCTAGCTAACTGCCCCCACACCTGGCTACTTGGTTAGCTAGCTAGCTGCCCCACACCTCTCCTGGCTACTTGGTTAGCTAGATAGCTAGCCCCACACCTGGCTACTTGGTTAGCTAGCTAGCTAGCCCCACACCTGGCTACTTGGTTAGCTAGCTAGCTGCTCCACACCTGGCTACTTGGTTAGCTAGCTAGCTGCCCCACACCTGGCTACTTGGTTAGCTAGCTAGCTGCCCCACACCTGGCTACTTGGTTAGCTAGCTAGCTAGCCCCACACCTGGCTACTTGGTTAGCTAGCTAGCTGCCCCACACCTGGCTACTTGGTTAGCTAGCTAGCTGCCCCACACCTGGCTACTTGGTTAGCTAGCTAGCTGCCCCACACCTCTCCTGGCTACTTGGTTAGCTAGCTAGCTGCCCCACACCTCTCCTGGCTACTTGGTTAGCTAGCTAGCTGCCCCCACACCTGGCTACTTGGTTAGCTAGCTAGCTAGCCCCACACCTGGCTACTTGGTTAGCTAGCTAGCCCCACACCTGGCTACTTGGTTAGCTAGCTAGCCCCACACCTGGCTACTTGGTTAGCTAGCTAGCTGCCCCACACCTGGCTACTTGGTTAGCTAGCTAGCTGCCCCACACCTCTCCTGGCTACTTGGTTAGCTAGCTAGCTGCCCCACACCTCTCCTGGCTACTTGGTTAGCTAGCTAGCTGCCCCACACCTCTCCTGGCTACTTGGTTAGCTAGCTAGCTGCCCCCACACCTGGCTACTTGGTTAGCTAGCTAGCTAGCCCCACACCTGGCTACTTGGTTAGCTAGCTAGCCCCACACCTGGCTACTTGGTTAGCTAGCTAGCCCCACACCTGGCTACTTGGTTAGCTAGCTAGCTGCCCCACACCTGGCTACTTGGTTAGCTAGCTAGCTGCCCCACACCTTTCCTGGCTACTTGGTTAGCTAGCTAGCTGCCCCACACCTCTCCTGGCTACTTGGTTAGCTAGCTAGCTGCCCCACACCTCTCCTGGCTACTTGGTTAGCAAGCTAGCTGCCCCACACCTCTCCTGGCTACTTGGTTAGCAAGCTAGCTGCCCCACACCTCTCCTGGCTACTTGGTTAGCTAGCTAGCTGCCCCACACCTCTCCTGGCTACTTGGTTAGCTAGCTAGCTGCCCCACACCTCTCCTGGCTACTTGGTTAGCTAGCTAGCTAGCACCACACCTGGCTACTTGGTTAGCTAGCTAGCTGCCCCCACACCTGGCTACTTGGTTAGCTAGCTAGCTGCCCCACACCTCTCCTGGCTACTTGGTTAGCTAGATAGCTAGCCCCACACCTGGCTACTTGGTTAGCTAGCTAGCTAGCCCCACACCTGGCTACTTGGTTAGCTAGCTAGCTGCTCCACACCTGGCTACTTGGTTAGCTAGCTAGCTGCCCCACACCTGGCTACTTGGTTAGCTAGCTAGCTGCCCCACACCTGGCTACTTGGTTAGCTAGCTAGCTAGCCCCACACCTGGCTACTTGGTTAGCTAGCTAGCTGCCCCACACCTGGCTACTTGGTTAGCTAGCTAGCTGCCCCACACCTGGCTACTTGGTTAGCTAGCTAGCTGCCCCACACCTGGCTACTTGGTTAGCTAGCTAGCTAGCCCCACACCTG
Organism: Borostomias antarcticus; assembly: GCF_949987555.1. Classification (NCBI taxonomy): domain Eukaryota; kingdom Metazoa; phylum Chordata; class Actinopteri; order Stomiiformes; family Stomiidae; genus Borostomias; species Borostomias antarcticus. Next base: position 33,507 of record NW_028176612.1, on the reverse strand, counting down.
GCTACTTGGTTAGCTAGCTAGCTAGCCCCACACCTGGCTACTTGGTTAGCTAGCTAGCTGCTCCACACCTGGCTACTTGGTTAGCTAGCTAGCTGCCCCACACCTGGCTACTTGGTTAGCTAGCTAGCTGCCCCACACCTGGCTACTTGGTTAGCTAGCTAGCTAGCCCCACACCTGGCTACTTGGTTAGCTAGCTAGCTGCCCCACACCTGGCTACTTGGTTAGCTAGCTAGCTGCCCCACACCTGGCTACTTGGTTAGCTAGCTAGCTGCCCCACACCTCTCCTGGCTACTTGGTTAGCTAGCTAGCTGCCCCACACCTCTCCTGGCTACTTGGTTAGCTAGCTAGCTGCCCCACACCTCTCCTGGCTACTTGGTTAGCTAGCTAGCTGCCCCCACACCTGGCTACTTGGTTAGCTAGCTAGCTAGCCCCACACCTGGCTACTTGGTTAGCTAGCTAGCCCCACACCTGGCTACTTGGTTAGCTAGCTAGCCCCACACCTGGCTACTTGGTTAGCTAGCTAGCTGCCCCACACCTGGCTACTTGGTTAGCTAGCTAGCTGCCCCACACCTTTCCTGGCTACTTGGTTAGCTAGCTAGCTGCCCCACACCTCTCCTGGCTACTTGGTTAGCTAGCTAGCTGCCCCACACCTCTCCTGGCTACTTGGTTAGCAAGCTAGCTGCCCCACACCTCTCCTGGCTACTTGGTTAGCTAGCTAGCTGCCCCACACCTCTCCTGGCTACTTGGTTAGCTAGCTAGCTGCCCCACACCTCTCCTGGCTACTTGGTTAGCTAGCTAGCTAGCACCACACCTGGCTACTTGGTTAGCTAGCTAGCTGCCCCCACACCTGGCTACTTGGTTAGCTAGCTAGCTGCCCCACACCTCTCCTGGCTACTTGGTTAGCTAGATAGCTAGCCCCACACCTGGCTACTTGGTTAGCTAGCTAGCTAGCCCCACACCTGGCTACTTGGTTAGCTAGCTAGCTGCCCCACACCTGGCTACTTGGTTAGCTAGCTAGCTAGCCCCACACCTGGCTACTTGGTTAGCTAGCTAGCTGCCCCACACCTGGCTACTTGGTTAGCTAGCTAGCTGCCCCACACCTCTCCTGGCTACTTGGTTAGCTAGATAGCTAGCCCCACACCTGGCTACTTGGTTAGCTAGCTAGCTAGCCCCACACCTGGCTACTTGGTTAGCTAGCTAGCTGCTCCACACCTGGCTACTTGGTTAGCTAGCTAGCTGCCCCACACCTGGCTACTTGGTTAGCTAGCTAGCTGCCCCACACCTGGCTACTTGGTTAGCTAGCTAGCTAGCCCCACACCTGGCTACTTGGTTAGCTAGCTAGCTGCCCCACACCTGGCTACTTGGTTAGCTAGCTAGCTGCCCCACACCTGGCTACTTGGTTAGCTAGCTAGCTGCCCCACACCTCTCCTGGCTACTTGGTTAGCTAGCTAGCTGCCCCACACCTCTCCTGGCTACTTGGTTAGCTAGCTAGCTGCCCCACACCTCTCCTGGCTACTTGGTTAGCTAGCTAGCTGCCCCCACACCTGGCTACTTGGTTAGCTAGCTAGCTAGCCCCACACCTGGCTACTTGGTTAGCTAGCTAGCCCCACACCTGGCTACTTGGTTAGCTAGCTAGCCCCACACCTGGCTACTTGGTTAGCTAGCTAGCTGCCCCACACCTTTCCTGGCTACTTGGTTAGCTAGCTAGCTGCCCCACACCTCTCCTGGCTACTTGGTTAGCTAGCTAGCTAGCCCCACACCTGGCTACTTGGTTAGCTAGCTAGCTGCTCCACACCTGGCTACTTGGTTAGCTAGCTAGCTGCCCCACACCTGGCTACTTGGTTAGCTAGCTAGCTGCCCCACACCTCTCCTGGCTACTTGGTTAGCTAGCTAGCTGCCCCACACCTCTCCTGGCTACTTGGTTAGCTAGCTAGCTGCCCCACACCTCTCCTGGCTACTTGGTTAGCTAGCTAGCTGCCCCACACCTGGCTACTTGGTTAGCTAGCTAGCTGCCCCACACCTGGCTACTTGGTTAGCTAGCTAGCTGCCCCACACCTCTCCTGGCTACTTGGTTAGCTAGCTAGCTGCCCCACACCTCTCCTGGCTACTTGGTTAGCAAGCTAGCTGCCCCACACCTCTCCTGGCTACTTGGTTAGCTAGCTAGCTGCCCCACACCTCTCCTGGCTACTTGGTTAGCTAGCTAGCTGCCCCACACCTCTCCTGGCTACTTGGTTAGCTAGCTAGCTGCCCCACACCTGGCTACTTGGTTAGCTAGCTAGCTGCCCCACACCTGGCTACTTGGTTAGCTAGCTAGCTGCCCCACACCTTTCCTGGCTACTTGGTTAGCTAGCTAGCTGCCCCACACCTCTCCTGGCTACTTGGTTAGCTAGCTAGCTGCCCCACACCTCTCCTGGCTACTTGGTTAGCAAGCTAGCTGCCCCACACCTCTCCTGGCTACTTGGTTAGCTAGCTAGCTGCCCCACACCTCTCCTGGCTACTTGGTTAGCTAGCTAGCTGCCCCACACCTCTCCTGGCTACTTGGTTAGCTAGCTAGCTAGCACCACACCTGGCTACTTGGTTAGCTAGCTAGCTGCCCCCACACCTGGCTACTTGGTTAGCTAGCTAGCTGCCCCACACCTCTCCTGGCTACTTGGTTAGCTAGCTAGCTGCCCCACACCTCTCCTGGCTACTTGGTTAGCTAGCTAGCTGCCCCACACCTCTCCTGGCTACTTGGTTAGCTAGCTAGCTAGCACCACACCTGGCTACTTGGTTAGCTAGCTAGCTGCCCCCACACCTGGCTACTTGGTTAGCTAGCTAGCTGCCCCCACACCTGGCTACTTGGTTAGCTAGCTAGCTGCCCCACACCTCTCCTGGCTACTTGGTTAGCTAGATAGCTAGCCCCACACCTGGCTACTTGGTTAGCTAGCTAGCTAGCCCCACACCTGGCTACTTGGTTAGCTAGCTAGCTGCTCCACACCTGGCTACTTGGTTAGCTAGCTAGCTGCCCCCACACCTGGCTACTTGGTTAGCTAGCTAGCTGCCCCACACCTGGCTACTTGGTTAGCTAGCTAGCTAGCCCCACACCTGGCTACTTGGTTAGCTAGCTAGCTGCCCCACACCTGGCTACTTGGTTAGCTAGCTAGCTGCCCCACACCTTTCCTGGCTACTTGGTTAGCTAGCTAGCTGCCCCACACCTCTCCTGGCTACTTGGTTAGCTAGCTAGCTGCCCCACACCTCTCCTGGCTACTTGGTTAGCAAGCTAACTGCCCCACACCTCTCCTGGCTACTTGGTTAGCTAGCTAGCTGCCCCACACCTCTCCTGGCTACTTGGTTAGCTAGCTAGCTGCCCCACACCTCTCCTGGCTACTTGGTTAGCTAGCTAGCTAGCACCACACCTGGCTACTTGGTTAGCTAGCTAACTGCCCCCACACCTGGCTACTTGGTTAGCTAGCTAGCTGCCCCACACCTCTCCTGGCTACTTGGTTAGCTAGATAGCTAGCCCCACACCTGGCTACTTGGTTAGCTAGCTAGCTAGCCCCACACCTGGCTACTTGGTTAGCTAGCTAGCTGCTCCACACCTGGCTACTTGGTTAGCTAGCTAGCTGCCCCACACCTGGCTACTTGGTTAGCTAGCTAGCTGCCCCACACCTGGCTACTTGGTTAGCTAGCTAGCTAGCCCCACACCTGGCTACTTGGTTAGCTAGCTAGCTGCCCCACACCTGGCTACTTGGTTAGCTAGCTAGCTGCCCCACACCTGGCTACTTGGTTAGCTAGCTAGCTGCCCCACACCTCTCCTGGCTACTTGGTTAGCTAGCTAGCTGCCCCACACCTCTCCTGGCTACTTGGTTAGCTAGCTAGCTGCCCCACACCTCTCCTGGCTACTTGGTTAGCTAGCTAGCTGCCCCCACACCTGGCTACTTGGTTAGCTAGCTAGCTAGCCCCACACCTGGCTACTTGGTTAGCTAGCTAGCCCCACACCTGGCTACTTGGTTAGCTAGCTAGCCCCACACCTGGCTACTTGGTTAGCTAGCTAGCTGCCCCACACCTGGCTACTTGGTTAGCTAGCTAGCTGCCCCACACCTTTCCTGGCTACTTGGTTAGCTAGCTAGCTGCCCCACACCTCTCCTGGCTACTTGGTTAGCTAGCTAGCTGCCCCACACCTCTCCTGGCTACTTGGTTAGCAAGCTAGCTGCCCCACACCTCTCCTGGCTACTTGGTTAGCTAGCTAGCTGCCCCACACCTCTCCTGGCTACTTGGTTAGCTAGCTAGCTGCCCCACACCTCTCCTGGCTACTTGGTTAGCTAGCTAGCTAGCACCACACCTGGCTACTTGGTTAGCTAGCTAGCTGCCCCCACACCTGGCTACTTGGTTAGCTAGCTAGCTGCCCCACACCTCTCCTGGCTACTTGGTTAGCTAGATAGCTAGCCCCACACCTGGCTACTTGGTTAGCTAGCTAGCTAGCCCCACACCTGGCTACTTGGTTAGCTAGCTAGCTGCCCCACACCTGGCTACTTGGTTAGCTAGCTAGCTAGCCCCACACCTGGCTACTTGGTTAGCTAGCTAGCTGCCCCACACCTGGCTACTTGGTTAGCTAGCTAGCTGCCCCACACCTCTCCTGGCTACTTGGTTAGCTAGATAGCTAGCCCCACACCTGGCTACTTGGTTAGCTAGCTAGCTAGCCCCACACCTGGCTACTTGGTTAGCTAGCTAGCTGCTCCACACCTGGCTACTTGGTTAGCTAGCTAGCTGCCCCACACCTGGCTACTTGGTTAGCTAGCTAGCTGCCCCACACCTGGCTACTTGGTTAGCTAGCTAGCTAGCCCCACACCTGGCTACTTGGTTAGCTAGCTAGCTGCCCCACACCTGGCTACTTGGTTAGCTAGCTAGCTGCCCCACACCTTTCCTGGCTACTTGGTTAGCTAGCTAGCTGCCCCACACCTCTCCTGGCTACTTGGTTAGCTAGCTAGCTGCCCCACACCTCTCCTGGCTACTTGGTTAGCAAGCTAACTGCCCCACACCTCTCCTGGCTACTTGGTTAGCTAGCTAGCTGCCCCACACCTCTCCTGGCTACTTGGTTAGCTAGCTAGCTGCCCCACACCTCTCCTGGCTACTTGGTTAGCTAGCTAGCTAGCACCACACCTGGCTACTTGGTTAGCTAGCTAACTGCCCCCACACCTGGCTACTTGGTTAGCTAGCTAGCTGCCCCACACCTCTCCTGGCTACTTGGTTAGCTAGATAGCTAGCCCCACACCTGGCTACTTGGTTAGCTAGCTAGCTAGCCCCACACCTGGCTACTTGGTTAGCTAGCTAGCTGCTCCACACCTGGCTACTTGGTTAGCTAGCTAGCTGCCCCACACCTGGCTACTTGGTTAGCTAGCTAGCTAGCCCCACACCTGGCTACTTGGTTAGCTAGCTAGCTGCCCCACACCTGGCTACTTGGTTAGCTAGCTAGCTGCCCCACACCTGGCTACTTGGTTAGCTAGCTAGCTGCCCCACACCTCTCCTGGCTACTTGGTTAGCTAGCTAGCTGCCCCACACCTCTCCTGGCTACTTGGTTAGCTAGCTAGCTGCCCCACACCTCTCCTGGCTACTTGGTTAGCTAGCTAGCTGCCCCCACACCTGGCTACTTGGTTAGCTAGCTAGCTAGCCCCACACCTGGCTACTTGGTTAGCTAGCTAGCCCCACACCTGGCTACTTGGTTAGCTAGCTAGCCCCACACCTGGCTACTTGGTTAGCTAGCTAGCTGCCCCACACCTGGCTACTTGGTTAGCTAGCTAGCTGCCCCACACCTTTCCTGGCTACTTGGTTAGCTAGCTAGCTGCCCCACACCTCTCCTGGCTACTTGGTTAGCTAGCTAGCTGCCCCACACCTCTCCTGGCTACTTGGTTAGCAAGCTAGCTGCCCCACACCTCTCCTGGCTACTTGGTTAGCTAGCTAGCTGCCCCACACCTCTCCTGGCTACTTGGTTAGCTAGCTAGCTGCCCCACACCTCTCCTGGCTACTTGGTTAGCTAGCTAGCTAGCACCACACCTGGCTACTTGGTTAGCTAGCTAGCTGCCCCCACACCTGGCTACTTGGTTAGCTAGCTAGCTGCCCCACACCTCTCCTGGCTACTTGGTTAGCTAGATAGCTAGCCCCACACCTGGCTACTTGGTTAGCTAGCTAGCTAGCCCCACACCTGGCTACTTGGTTAGCTAGCTAGCTGCCCCACACCTGGCTACTTGGTTAGCTAGCTAGCTAGCCCCACACCTGGCTACTTGGTTAGCTAGCTAGCTGCCCCACACCTGGCTACTTGGTTAGCTAGCTAGCTGCCCCACACCTCTCCTGGCTACTTGGTTAGCTAGATAGCTAGCCCCACACCTGGCTACTTGGTTAGCTAGCTAGCTAGCCCCACACCTGGCTACTTGGTTAGCTAGCTAGCTGCTCCACACCTGGCTACTTGGTTAGCTAGCTAGCTGCCCCACACCTGGCTACTTGGTTAGCTAGCTAGCTGCCCCACACCTGGCTACTTGGTTAGCTAGCTAGCTAGCCCCACACCTGGCTACTTGGTTAGCTAGCTAGCTGCCCCACACCTGGCTACTTGGTTAGCTAGCTAGCTGCCCCACACCTGGCTACTTGGTTAGCTAGCTAGCTGCCCCACACCTCTCCTGGCTACTTGGTTAGCTAGCTAGCTGCCCCACACCTCTCCTGGCTACTTGGTTAGCTAGCTAGCTGCCCCACACCTCTCCTGGCTACTTGGTTAGCTAGCTAGCTGCCCCCACACCTGGCTACTTGGTTAGCTAGCTAGCTAGCCCCACACCTGGCTACTTGGTTAGCTAGCTAGCCCCACACCTGGCTACTTGGTTAGCAAGCTAGCTGCCCCACACCTCTCCTGGCTACTTGGTTAGCTAGCTAGCTGCCCCACACCTCTCCTGGCTACTTGGTTAGCTAGCTAGCTGCCCCACACCTCTCCTGGCTACTTGGTTAGCTAGCTAGCTAGCACCACACCTGGCTACTTGGTTAGCTAGCTAGCTGCCCCCACACCTGGCTACTTGGTTAGCTAGCTAGCTGCCCCACACCTCTCCTGGCTACTTGGTTAGCTAGATAGCTAGCCCCACACCTGGCTACTTGGTTAGCTAGCTAGCTAGCCCCACACCTGGCTACTTGGTTAGCTAGCTAGCTGCCCCACACCTGGCTACTTGGTTAGCTAGCTAGCTAGCCCCACACCTGGCTACTTGGTTAGCTAGCTAGCTGCCCCACACCTGGCTACTTGGTTAGCTAGCTAGCTGCCCCACACCTCTCCTGGCTACTTGGTTAGCTAGCTAGCTGCCCCACACCTCTCCTGGCTACTTGGTTAGCAAGCTAGCTGCCCCACACCTCTCCTGGCTACTTGGTTAGCTAGCTAGCTGCCCCACACCTCTCCTGGCTACTTGGTTAGCTAGCTAGCTGCCCCACACCTCTCCTGGCTACTTGGTTAGCTAGCTAGCTGCCCCACACCTCTCCTGGCTACTTGGTTAGCAAGCTAGCTGCCCCACACCTCTCCTGGCTACTTGGTTAGCTAGCTAGCTGCCCCACACCTCTCCTGGCTACTTGGTTAGCTAGCTAGCTGCCCCACACCTCTCCTGGCTACTTGGTTAGCTAGCTAGCTGCCCCACACCTGGCTACTTGGTTAGCTAGCTAGCTGCCCCACACCTGGCTACTTGGTTAGCTAGCTAGCTAGCCCCACACCTCTCCTGGCTACTTGGTTAGCTAGCTAGCTGCCCCACACCTGGCTACTTGGTTAGCTAGCTAGCTAGCCCCACACCTGGCTACTTGGTTAGCTAGCTAGCTAGCTAGCTGCCCCACACCTGGCTACTTGGATAGCTAGCTAGCTGCCCCACACCTGGCTACTTGGTTAGCTAGCTAGCTGCCCCCACACCTGGCTACTTGGTTAGCTAGCTAGCTAGCCCCACACCTGGCTACTTGGTTAGCTAGCTAGCCCCACACCTGGCTACTTGGTTAGCTAGCTAGCCCCACACCTGGCTACTTGGTTAGCTAGCTAGCTGCCCCACACCTGGCTACTTGGTTAGCTAGCTAGCTAGCCCCACACCTGGCTACTTGGTTAGCTAGCTAGCTAGCTAGCTGCCCCACACCTGGCTACTTGGATAGCTAGCTAGCTGCCCCACACCTGGCTACTTGGTTAGCTAGCTAGCTGCCCCCACACCTGGCTACTTGGTTAGCTAGCTAGCTAGCCCCACACCTGGCTACTTGGTTAGCTAGCTAGCCCCACACCTGGCTACTTGGTTAGCTAGCTAGCCCCACACCTGGCTACTTGGTTAGCTAGCTAGCTGCCCCACACCTCTCCTGGCTACTTGGTTAGCTAGCTAGCTAGCACCACACCTGGCTACTTGGTTAGCTAGCTAGCTGCCCCCACCCCTGGCTACTTGGTTAGCTAGCTAGCTGCCCCACACCTGGCTACTTGGTTAGCTAGCTAGCTAGCCCCACACCTGGCTACTTGGTTAGCTAGCTAGCTAGCTAGCTGCCCCACACCTGGCTACTTGGATAGCTAGCTAGCTGCCCCACACCTGGCTACTTGGTTAGCTAGCTAGCTGCCCCCACACCTGGCTACTTGGTTAGCTAGCTAGCCCCACACCTGGCTACTTGGTTAGCTAGCTAGCCCCACACCTGGCTACTTGGTTAGCTAGCTAGCTGCCCCACACCTCTCCTGGCTACTTGGTTAGCTAGCTAGCTGCCCCACACCTCTCCTGGCTACTTGGTTAGCTAGCTAGCTGCCCCACACCTCTCCTGGCTACTTGGTTAGCTAGCTAGCTGCCCCACACCTCTCCTGGCTACTTGGTTAGCTAGCTAGCTGCCCCACACCTCTCCTGGCTACTTGGTTAGCTAGCTAGCTGCCCCACACCTCTCCTGGCTACTTGGTTAGCAAGCTAGCTGCCCCACACCTCTCCTGGCTACTTGGTTAGCTAGCTAGCTGCCCCACACCTCTCCTGGCTACTTGGTTAGCTAGCTAGCTGCCCCACACCTCTCCTGGCTACTTGGTTAGCTAGCTAGCTGCCCCACACCTGGCTACTTGGTTAGCTAGCTAGCTGCCCCACACCTGGCTACTTGGTTAGCTAGCTAGCTGCCCCACACCTCTCCTGGCTACTTGGTTAGCTAGCTAGCTGCCCCACACCTCTCCTGGCTACTTGGTTAGCAAGCTAGCTGCCCCACACCTCTCCTGGCTACTTGGTTAGCTAGCTAGCTGCCCCACACCTCTCCTGGCTACTTGGTTAGCTAGCTAGCTGCCCCACACCTCTCCTGGCTACTTGGTTAGCTAGCTAGCTGCCCCACACCTGGCTACTTGGTTAGCTAGCTAGCTGCCCCACACCTGGCTACTTGGTTAGCTAGCTAGCTAGCCCCACACCTGGCTACTTGGTTAGCTAGCTAGCTGCCCCACACCTGGCTACTTGGTTAGCTAGCTAGCTGCCCCACACCTTTCCTGGCTACTTGGTTAGCTAGCTAGCTGCCCCACACCTGGCTACTTGGTTAGCTAGCTAGCTGCCCCACACCTTTCCTGGCTACTTGGTTAGCTAGCTAGCTGCCCCACACCTCTCCTGGCTACTTGGTTAGCTAGCTAGCTGCCCCACACCTCTCCTGGCTACTTGGTTAGCAAGCTAGCTGCCCCACACCTCTCCTGGCTACTTGGTTAGCTAGCTAGCTGCCCCACACCTCTCCTGGCTACTTGGTTAGCTAGCTAGCTGCCCCACACCTCTCCTGGCTACTTGGTTAGCTAGCTAGCTAGCACCACACCTGGCTACTTGGTTAGCTAGCTAGCTGCCCCCACACCTGGCTACTTGGTTAGCTAGCTAGCTGCCCCACACCTCTCCTGGCTACTTGGTTAGCTAGATAGCTAGCCCCACACCTGGCTACTTGGTTAGCTAGCTAGCTAGCCCCACACCTGGCTACTTGGTTAGCTAGCTGCTCCACACCTGGCTACTTGGTTAGCTAGCTAGCTGCCCCACACCTGGCTACTTGGTTAGCTAGCTAGCTGCCCCACACCTCTCCTGGCTACTTGGTTAGCTAGCTAGCTGCCCCACACCTCTCCTGGCTACTTGGTTAGCTAGCTAGCTGCCCCACACCTCTCCTGGCTACTTGGTTAGCTAGCTAGCTGCCCCACACCTGGCTACTTGGTTAGCTAGCTAGCTGCCCCACACCTGGCTACTTGGTTAGCTAGCTAGCTGCCCCACACCTCTCCTGGCTACTTGGTTAGCTAGCTAGCTGCCCCACACCTCTCCTGGCTACTTGGTTAGCAAGCTAGCTGCCCCACACCTCTCCTGGCTACTTGGTTAGCTAGCTAGCTGCCCCACACCTCTCCTGGCTACTTGGTTAGCTAGCTAGCTGCCCCACACCTCTCCTGGCTACTTGGTTAGCTAGCTAGCTGCCCCACACCTGGCTACTTGGTTAGCTAGCTAGCTGCCCCACACCTGGCTACTTGGTTAGCTAGCTAGCTAGCCCCACACCTGGCTACTTGGTTAGCTAGCTAGCTGCCCCACACCTCTCCTGGCTACTTGGTTAGCTAGCTAGCTGCCCCACACCTTTCCTGGCTACTTGGTTAGCTAGCTAGCTGCCCCACACCTCTCCTGGCTACTTGGTTAGCTAGCTAGCTGCCCCACACCTCTCCTGGCTACTTGGTTAGCAAGCTAGCTGCCCCACACCTCTCCTGGCTACTTGGTTAGCTAGCTAGCTGCCCCACACCTCTCCTGGCTACTTGGTTAGCTAGCTAGCTGCCCCACACCTCTCCTGGCTACTTGGTTAGCTAGCTAGCTAGCACCACACCTGGCTACTTGGTTAGCTAGCTAGCTGCCCCCACACCTGGCTACTTGGTTAGCTAGCTAGCTGCCCCACACCTCTCCTGGCTACTTGGTTAGCTAGCTAGCTGCCCCACACCTCTCCTGGCTACTTGGTTAGCTAGCTAGCTGCCCCACACCTCTCCTGGCTACTTGGTTAGCTAGCTAGCTAGCACCACACCTGGCTACTTGGTTAGCTAGCTAGCTGCCCCCACACCTGGCTACTTGGTTAGCTAGCTAGCTGCCCCCACACCTGGCTACTTGGTTAGCTAGCTAGCTGCCCCACACCTCTCCTGGCTACTTGGTTAGCTAGATAGCTAGCCCCACACCTGGCTACTTGGTTAGCTAGCTAGCTAGCCCCACACCTGGCTACTTGGTTAGCTAGCTAGCTGCTCCACACCTGGCTACTTGGTTAGCTAGCTAGCTGCCCCCACACCTGGCTACTTGGTTAGCTAGCTAGCTGCCCCACACCTGGCTACTTGGTTAGCTAGCTAGCTAGCCCCACACCTGGCTACTTGGTTAGCTAGCTAGCTGCCCCACACCTGGCTACTTGGTTAGCTAGCTAGCTGCCCCACACCTTTCCTGGCTACTTGGTTAGCTAGCTAGCTGCCCCACACCTCTCCTGGCTACTTGGTTAGCTAGCTAGCTGCCCCACACCTCTCCTGGCTACTTGGTTAGCAAGCTAACTGCCCCACACCTCTCCTGGCTACTTGGTTAGCTAGCTAGCTGCCCCACACCTCTCCTGGCTACTTGGTTAGCTAGCTAGCTGCCCCACACCTCTCCTGGCTACTTGGTTAGCTAGCTAGCTAGCACCACACCTGGCTACTTGGTTAGCTAGCTAGCTGCCCCCACACCTGGCTACTTGGTTAGCTAGCTAGCTGCCCCACACCTCTCCTGGCTACTTGGTTAGCTAGATAGCTAGCCCCACACCTGGCTACTTGGTTAGCTAGCTAGCTAGCCCCACACCTGGCTACTTGGTTAGCTAGCTAGCTGCTCCACACCTGGCTACTTGGTTAGCTAGCTAGCTGCCCCACACCTGGCTACTTGGTTAGCTAGCTAGCTGCCCCACACCTGGCTACTTGGTTAGCTAGCTGCCCCACACCTTTCCTGGCTACTTGGTTAGCTAGCTAGCTGCCCCACACCTCTCCTGGCTACTTGGTTAGCTAGCTAGCTGCCCCACACCTCTCCTGGCTACTTGGTTAGCAAGCTAGCTGCCCCACACCTCTCCTGGCTACTTGGTTAGCTAGCTAGCTGCCCCACACCTCTCCTGGCTACTTGGTTAGCTAGCTAGCTGCCCCACACCTCTCCTGGCTACTTGGTTAGCTAGCTAGCTAGCACCACACCTGGCTACTTGGTTAGCTAGCTAGCTGCCCCCACACCTGGCTACTTGGTTAGCTAGCTAGCTGCCCCCACACCTGGCTACTTGGTTAGCTAGCTAGCTGCCCCACACCTCTCCTGGCTACTTGGTTAGCTAGATAGCTAGCCCCACACCTGGCTACTTGGTTAGCTAGCTAGCTAGCCCCACACCTGGCTACTTGGTTAGCTAGCTAGCTGCTCCACACCTGGCTACTTGGTTAGCTAGCTAGCTGCCCCCACACCTGGCTACTTGGTTAGCTAGCTAGCTGCCCCACACCTGGCTACTTGGTTAGCTAGCTAGCTAGCCCCACACCTGGCTACTTGGTTAGCTAGCTAGCTGCCCCACACCTGGCTACTTGGTTAGCTAGCTAGCTGCCCCACACCTTTCCTGGCTACTTGGTTAGCTAGCTAGCTGCCCCACACCTCTCCTGGCTACTTGGTTAGCTAGCTAGCTGCCCCACACCTCTCCTGGCTACTTGGTTAGCAAGCTAACTGCCCCACACCTCTCCTGGCTACTTGGTTAGCTAGCTAGCTGCCCCACACCTCTCCTGGCTACTTGGTTAGCTAGCTAGCTGCCCCACACCTCTCCTGGCTACTTGGTTAGCTAGCTAGCTAGCACCACACCTGGCTACTTGGTTAGCTAGCTAGCTGCCCCCACACCTGGCTACTTGGTTAGCTAGCTAGCTGCCCCACACCTCTCCTGGCTACTTGGTTAGCTAGATAGCTAGCCCCACACCTGGCTACTTGGTTAGCTAGCTAGCTAGCCCCACACCTGGCTACTTGGTTAGCTAGCTAGCTGCTCCACACCTGGCTACTTGGTTAGCTAGCTAGCTGCCCCACACCTGGCTACTTGGTTAGCTAGCTAGCTGCCCCACACCTGGCTACTTGGTTAGCTAGCTAGCTGCCCCACACCTCTCCTGGCTACTTGGTTAGCTAGCTAGCTGCCCCACACCTCTCCTGGCTACTTGGTTAGCTAGCTAGCTGCCCCACACCTCTCCTGGCTACTTGGTTAGCTAGCTAGCTGCCCCACACCTCTCCTGGCTACTTGGTTAGCTAGCTAGCTGCCCCACACCTCTCCTGGCTACTTGGTTAGCTAGCTAGCTGCCCCACACCTCTCCTGGCTACTTGGTTAGCAAGCTAGCTGCCCCACACCTCTCCTGGCTACTTGGTTAGCTAGCTAGCTGCCCCACACCTCTCCTGGCTACTTGGTTAGCTAGCTAGCTGCCCCACACCTCTCCTGGCTACTTGGTTAGCTAGCTAGCTGCCCCACACCTCTCCTGGCTACTTGGTTAGCAAGCTAGCTGCCCCACACCTCTCCTGGCTACTTGGTTAGCTAGCTAGCTGCCCCACACCTCTCCTGGCTACTTGGTTAGCTAGCTAGCTGCCCCACACCTCTCCTGGCTACTTGGTTAGCTAGCTAGCTGCCCCACACCTCTCCTGACTACTTGGTTAGCTAGCTAGCTAGCCCCACACCTGGCTACTTGGTTAGCTAGCTAGCTGCCCCACACCTGGCTACTTGGTTAGCTAGCTAGCTAGCCCCACACCTGGCTACTTGGTTAGCTAGCTAGCCCCACACCTGGCTACTTGGTTAGCTAGCTAGCCCCACACCTGGCTACTTGGTTAGCTAGCTAGCTGCCCCACACCTCTCCTGGCTACTTGGTTAGCTAGCTAGCTGCCCCACACCTCTCCTGGCTACTTGGTTAGCTAGCTAGCTGCCCCACACCTCTCCTGGCTACTTGGTTAGCTAGCTAGCTGCCCCACACCTCTCCTGGCTACTTGGTTAGCTAGCTAGCTGCCCCACACCTGGCTACTTGGTTAGCTAGCTAGCTGCCCCACACCTCTCCTGGCTACTTGGTTAGCTAGCTAGCTGCCCCACACCTCTCCTGGCTACTTGGTTAGCTAGCTAGCTAGCCCCACACCTGGCTACTTGGTTAGCTAGCTAGCTGCTCCACACCTGGCTACTTGGTTAGCTAGCTAGCTGCCCCACACCTGGCTACTTGGTTAGCTAGCTAGCTGCCCCACACCTGGCTACTTGGTTAGCTAGCTAGCTAGCCCCACACCTGGCTACTTGGTTAGCTAGCTAGCTGCCCCACACCTGGCTACTTGGTTAGCTAGCTAGCTGCCCCACACCTTTCCTGGCTACTTGGTTAGCTAGCTAGCTGCCCCACACCTCTCCTGGCTACTTGGTTAGCTAGCTAGCTGCCCCACACCTCTCCTGGCTACTTGGTTAGCAAGCTAGCTGCCCCACACCTCTCCTGGCTACTTGGTTAGCTAGCTAGCTGCCCCACACCTCTCCTGGCTACTTGGTTAGCTAGCTAGCTGCCCCACACCTCTCCTGGCTACTTGGTTAGCTAGCTAGCTAGCACCACACCTGGCTACTTGGTTAGCTAGCTAGCTGCCCCCACACCTGGCTACTTGCTTAGCTAGCTAGCTGCCCCACACCTCTCCTGGCTACTTGGTTAGCTAGATAGCTAGCCCCACACCTGGCTACTTGGTTAGCTAGCTAGCTAGCCCCACACCTGGCTACTTGGTTAGCTAGCTAGCTGCTCCACACCTGGCTACTTGGTTAGCTAGCTAGCTGCCCCACACCTGGCTACTTGGTTAGCTAGCTAGCTGCCCCACACCTGGCTACTTGGTTAGCTAGCTAGCTAGCCCCACACCTGGCTACTTGGTTAGCTAGCTAGCTGCCCCACACCTGGCTACTTGGTTAGCTAGCTAGCTGCCCCACACCTCTCCTGGCTACTTGGTTAGCTAGCTAGCTGCCCCACACCTCTCCTGGCTACTTGGTTAGCTAGCTAGCTGCCCCACACCTCTCCTGGCTACTTGGTTAGCTAGCTAGCTGCCCCACACCTCTCCTGGCTACTTGGTTAGCTAGCTAGCTGCCCCACACCTCTCCTGGCTACTTGGTTAGCTAGCTAGCTGCCCCACACCTCTCCTGGCTACTTGGTTAGCTAGCTAGCTAGCACCACACCTGGCTACTTGGTTAGCTAGCTAGCTGCCCCCACACCTGGCTACTTGGTTAGCTAGCTAGCTGCCCCACACCTGGCTACTTGGTTAGCTAGCTAGCTGCCCCACACCTGGCTACTTGGTTAGCTAGCTAGCTAGCCCCACACCTGGCTACTTGGTTAGCTAGCTAGCTGCCCCACACCTGGCTACTTGGTAAGCTAGCTAGCTGCCCCACACCTGGCTACTTGGTTAGCTAGCTAGCTGCCCCACACCTCTCCTGGCTACTTGGTTAGCTAGCTAGCTGCCCCACACCTCTCCTGGCTACTTGGTTAGCTAGCTAGCTGCCCCACACCTCTCCTGGCTACTTGGTTAGCTAGCTAGCTGCCCCACACCTCTCCTGGCTACTTGGTTAGCTAGCTAGCTAGCACCACACCTGGCTACTTGGTTAGCTAGCTAGCTAGCTGCCCCACACCTGGCTACTTGGTTAGCTAGCTAGCTAGCTAGCTGCCCCACACCTGGCTACTTGGTTAGCTAGCTAGCTGCCCACACCTCTCCTGGCTACTTGGTTAGCTAGCTAGCTGCCCCACACCTCTCCTGGCTACTTGGTTAGCTAGCTAGCTAGCACCACACCTGGCTACTTGGTTAGCTAGCTAGCTAGCTGCCCCACACCTGGCTACTTGGTTAGCTAGCTAGCTGCCCCACACCTCTCCTGGCTACTTGGTTAGCTAGCTAGCTGCCCCACACCTCTCCTGGCTACTTGGTTAGCTAGCTAGCTAGCACCACACCTGGCTACTTGGTTAGCTAGCTAGCTAGCTGCCCCACACCTGGCTACTTGGTTAGCTAGCTAGCTAGCTAGCTGCCCCACACCTGGCTACTTGGTTAGCTAGCTAGCTAGCCCCACACCTGGCTACTTGGTTAGCTAGCTAGCTAGCTGCCCCACACCTGGCTACTTGGTTAGCTAGCTAGCTAGCCCCACACCTGGCTACTTGGTTAGCTAGCTAGCTGCCCCACACCTGGCTACTTGGTTAGCTAGCTAGCTAGCCCCACACCTGGCTACTTGGTTAGCTAGCTAGCTAGCTGCCCCACACCTGGCTACTTGGTTAGCTAGCTAGCTAGCACCACACCTGGCTACTTGGTTAGCTAGCTAGCTGCCCCCACACCTGGCTACTTGGTTAGCTAGCTAGCTGCCCCACACCTGGCTACTTGGTTAGCTAGCTAGCCCCACACCTGGCTACTTGGTTAGCTAGCTAGCTAGCTAGCTGCCCCACACCTGGCTACTTGGATAGCTAGCTAGCTGCCCCACACCTGGCTACTTGGTTAGCTAGCTAGCTGCCCCACACCTGGCTACTTGGTTAGCTAGCTAGCTAGCCCCACACCTGGCTACTTGGTTAGCTAGCTAGCTGCCCCACACCTGGCTACTTGGTTAGCTAGCTAGCTGCCCCACACCTCTCCTGGCTACTTGGTTAGCTAGCTAGCTGCCCCACACCTCTCCTGGCTACTTGGTTAGCTAGCTAGCTGCCCCACACCTCTCCTGGCTACTTGGTTAGCTAGCTAGCTGCCCCACACCTCTCCTGGCTACTTGGTTAGCTAGCTAGCTGCCCCACACCTCTCCTGGCTACTTGGTTAGCTAGCTAGCTAGCACCACACCTGGCTACTTGGTTAGCTAGCTAGCTGCCCCCACACCTGGCTACTTGGTTAGCTAGCTAGCTGCCCCACACCTGGCTACTTGGTTAGCTAGCTAGCTGCCCCACACCTGGCTACTTGGTTAGCTAGCTAGCTAGCCCCACACCTGGCTACTTGGTTAGCTAGCTAGCTGCCCCACACCTGGCTACTTGGTAAGCTAGCTAGCTGCCCCACACCTGGCTACTTGGTTAGCTAGCTAGCTGCCCCACACCTCTCCTGGCTACTTGGTTAGCTAGCTAGCTGCCCCACACCTCTCCTGGCTACTTGGTTAGCTAGCTAGCTGCCCCACACCTCTCCTGGCTACTTGGTTAGCTAGCTAGCTGCCCCACACCTCTCCTGGCTACTTGGTTAGCTAGCTAGCTAGCACCACACCTGGCTACTTGGTTAGCTAGCTAGCTAGCTGCCCCACACCTGGCTACTTGGTTAGCTAGCTAGCTAGCTAGCTGCCCCACACCTGGCTACTTGGTTAGCTAGCTAGCTGCCCACACCTCTCCTGGCTACTTGGTTAGCTAGCTAGCTGCCCCACACCTCTCCTGGCTACTTGGTTAGCTAGCTAGCTAGCACCACACCTGGCTACTTGGTTAGCTAGCTAGCTAGCTGCCCCACACCTGGCTACTTGGTTAGCTAGCTAGCTGCCCCACACCTCTCCTGGCTACTTGGTTAGCTAGCTAGCTGCCCCACACCTCTCCTGGCTACTTGGTTAGCTAGCTAGCTAGCACCACACCTGGCTACTTGGTTAGCTAGCTAGCTAGCTGCCCCACACCTGGCTACTTGGTTAGCTAGCTAGCTAGCTAGCTGCCCCACACCTGGCTACTTGGTTAGCTAGCTAGCTGCCCCACACCTGGCTACTTGGTTAGCTAGCTAGCTAGCCCCACACCTGGCTACTTGGTTAGCTAGCTAGCTAGCTGCCCCACACCTGGCTACTTGGTTAGCTAGCTAGCTAGCCCCACACCTGGCTACTTGGTTAGCTAGCTAGCTGCCCCACACCTGGCTACTTGGTTAGCTAGCTAGCTAGCCCCACACCTGGCTACTTGGTTAGCTAGCTAGCTAGCTGCCCCACACCTGGCTACTTGGTTAGCTAGCTAGCTAGCACCACACCTGGCTACTTGGTTAGCTAGCTAGCTGCCCCCACACCTGGCTACTTGGTTAGCTAGCTAGCTGCCCCACACCTGGCTACTTGGTTAGCTAGCTAGCCCCACACCTGGCTACTTGGTTAGCTAGCTAGCTAGCTAGCTGCCCCACACCTGGCTACTTGGATAGCTAGCTAGCTGCCCCACACCTGGCTACTTGGTTAGCTAGCTAGCTGCCCCACACCTGGCTACTTGGTTAGCTAGCTAGCTGCCCCACACCTGGCTACTTGGTTAGCTAGCTAGCTGCCCCACACCTGGCTACTTGGTTAGCTAGCTAGCTGCCCCACACCTCTCCTGGCTACTTGGTTAGCTAGCTAGCTGCCCCACACCTCTCCTGGCTACTTGGTTAGCTAGCTAGCTGCCCCACACCTCTCCTGGCTACTTGGTTAGCTAGCTAGCTGCCCCACACCTCTCCTGGCTACTTGGTTAGCTAGCTAGCTGCCCCACACCTCTCCTGGCTACTTGGTTAGCTAGCTAGCTAGCACCACACCTGGCTACTTGGTTAGCTAGCTAGCTGCCCCCACACCTGGCTACTTGGTTAGCTAGCTAGCTAGCCCCACACCTGGCTACTTGGTTAGCTAGCTAGCTAGCCCCACACCTGGCTACTTGGTTAGCTAGCTAGCTAGCTGCCCCACACCTGGCTACTTGGTTAGCTAGCTAGCTAGCCCCACACCTGGCTACTTGGTTAGCTAGCTAGCTGCCCCACACCTGGCTACTTGGTTAGCTAGCTAGCTGCCCCACACCTCTCCTGGCTACTTGGTTAGCTAGCTAGCTGCCCCACACCTCTCCTGGCTACTTGGTTAGCAAGCTAGCTGCCCCACACCTCTCCTGGCTACTTGGTTAGCTAGCTAGCTGCCCCACACCTCTCCTGGCTACTTGGTTAGCTAGCTAGCTGCCCCACACCTCTCCTGGCTACTTGGTTAGCTAGCTAGCTAGCACCACACCTGGCTACTTGGTTAGCTAGCTAGCTGCCCCCACACCTGGCTACTTGGTTAGCTAGCTAGCTGCCCCACACCTGGCTACTTGGTTAGCTAGCTAGCCCCACACCTGGCTACTTGGTTAGCTAGCTAGCTAGCTAGCTGCCCCACACCTGGCTACTTGGATAGCTAGCTAGCTGCCCCACACCTGGCTACTTGGATAGCTAGCTAGCTGCCCCACACCTGGCTACTTGGTTAGCTAGCTAGCTGCCCCACACCTGGCTACTTGGTTAGCTAGCTAGCTGCCCCACACCTGGCTACTTGGTTAGCTAGCTAGCTGCCCCACACCTGGCTACTTGGTTAGCTAGCTAGCTGCCCCACACCTCTCCTGGCTACTTGGTTAGCTAGCTAGCTGCCCCACACCTCTCCTGGCTACTTGGTTAGCTAGCTAGCTGCCCCACACCTCTCCTGGCTACTTGGTTAGCTAGCTAGCTGCCCCACACCTCTCCTGGCTACTTGGTTAGCTAGCTAGCTAGCACCACACCTGGCTACTTGGTTAGCTAGCTAGCTGCCCCCACACCTGGCTACTTGCTTAGCTAGCTAGCTGCCCCACACCTCTCCTGGCTACTTGGTTAGCTAGATAGCTAGCCCCACACCTGGCTACTTGGTTAGCTAGCTAGCTAGCTGCCCCACACCTGGCTACTTGGTTAGCTAGCTAGCTAGCCCCACACCTGGCTACTTGGTTAGCTAGCTAGCTGCCCCACACCTGGCTACTTGGTTAGCTAGCTAGCTGCCCCACACCTCTCCTGGCTACTTGGTTAGCTAGCTAGCTGCCCCACACCTCTCCTGGCTACTTGGTTAGCAAGCTAGCTGCCCCACACCTCTCCTGGCTACTTGGTTAGCTAGCTAGCTGCCCCACACCTCTCCTGGCTACTTGGTTAGCTAGCTAGCTGCCCCACACCTGGCTACTTGGATAGCTAGCTAGCTAGCACCACACCTGGCTACTTGGTTAGCTAGCTAGCTGCCCCCACACCTGGCTACTTGGTTAGCTAGCTAGCTGCCCCACACCTGGCTACTTGGTTAGCTAGCTAGCCCCACACCTGGCTACTTGGTTAGCTAGCTAGCTAGCTAGCTGCCCCACACCTGGCTACTTGGATAGCTAGCTAGCTGCCCCACACCTGGCTACTTGGTTAGCTAGCTAGCTGCCCCACACCTGGCTACTTGGTTAGCTAGCTAGCTGCCCCACACCTGGCTACTTGGTTAGCTAGCTAGCTGCCCCACACCTGGCTACTTGGTTAGCTAGCTAGCTGCCCCACACCTCTCCTGGCTACTTGGTTAGCTAGCTAGCTGCCCCACACCTCTCCTGGCTACTTGGTTAGCTAGCTAGCTGCCCCACACCTCTCCTGGCTACTTGGTTAGCTAGCTAGCTGCCCCACACCTCTCCTGGCTACTTGGTTAGCTAGCTAGCTGCCCCACACCTCTCCTGGCTACTTGGTTAGCTAGCTAGCTAGCACCACACCTGGCTACTTGGTTAGCTAGCTAGCTGCCCCCACACCTGGCTACTTGGTTAGCTAGCTAGCTAGCCCCACACCTGGCTACTTGGTTAGCTAGCTAGCTAGCCCCACACCTGGCTACTTGGTTAGCTAGCTAGCTAGCTGCCCCACACCTGGCTACTTGGTTAGCTAGCTAGCTAGCCCCACACCTGGCTACTTGGTTAGCTAGCTAGCTGCCCCACACCTGGCTACTTGGTTAGCTAGCTAGCTGCCCCACACCTCTCCTGGCTACTTGGTTAGCTAGCTAGCTGCCCCACACCTCTCCTGGCTACTTGGTTAGCAAGCTAGCTGCCCCACACCTCTCCTGGCTACTTGGTTAGCTAGCTAGCTGCCCCACACCTCTCCTGGCTACTTGGTTAGCTAGCTAGCTGCCCCACACCTCTCCTGGCTACTTGGTTAGCTAGCTAGCTAGCACCACACCTGGCTACTTGGTTAGCTAGCTAGCTGCCCCCACACCTGGCTACTTGGTTAGCTAGCTAGCTGCCCCACACCTGGCTACTTGGTTAGCTAGCTAGCCCCACACCTGGCTACTTGGTTAGCTAGCTAGCTAGCTAGCTGCCCCACACCTGGCTACTTGGATAGCTAGCTAGCTGCCCCACACCTGGCTACTTGGTTAGCTA